>NC_086450.1:206414808-206687308 GCF_028390025.1 Pseudophryne corroboree | reverse complement strand
TTCAGCCACGTCTGGGCTCAATCAGAGGTGGATCCCTGGGCAATGGAAATTGTATCCCAGGGTTACAAGCTGGAATTCGAAGACGTGAAGGGGTACTATTCAACCCCGTTTGTGGTACCGACACCGGATGGCTCGGTCAGACCCATTCTAAATTTAAAATCGCTAAACCTGTACTTGAAAAAGTTCAAATTCAAGATGGAATCACTCAGGGCGGTTATCTCCAGCCTGGAAGGGGGGGGGATTTTATGGTCTCACTAGACATAAAGGATGCATACCTTCTAGTCCCCATATATCCTCCTCATCAGGCGTACCTGATGTTCGCTGTACAGGACTCTCATTACCAGTTTCAGACGTTGCCGTTTGGGCTTTCCACGGCCCCGAGGATTTTCACCAAGGTAATGGCGGAAATGATGGTGCTCCTGCGCAGGCAGGGAGTCACAATTATCCCGTACTTGGACGATCTCCTAATAAAAGCAAAATCGAGAGAACAGTTGCTACAAAGCGTGTCGCTCTCCCTAAGAGTGCTGCAGCAACACGGCTGGATTGTCAATCTACCAAAGTCACAGTTGGTTCCAACGACCCGGTTGACTTTCTTGGGCATGATTCTGGACACGAACAAAGGAGGGTTTTTCTCCTGATGGAAAAAGCCCAGGTACTCCAGAACATGGTCAGAGACCTGTTGAAACCGAAAAGTGTGTCGGTCCATCAATGCACTCGAGTACTGGGAAAAATGGTGGCGTCCTACGAGGCCATTCCCTTCGGCAGGTTTCATGCGAGGACTTTTCAGTGGGACCTTCTGGACAAGTGGTCCGGGTCCCATCTGCACATTCATCAAAAAATCAGCCTGTCCCCCAGGGCCAGGGTGTCTCTCCTGTGGTGGCTGCAGAGTGCTCACCTTCTAGAGGGTCGCAGGTTCGGCATTCAGGACTGGGTTCTGGTGACCACGGACGCGAGCCTCCGAGGATGGGGAGCAGTCACACAAGGAAGAAACTTCCAGGGACTATGGTCAAGCCAGGTGGCTTGTCTCACATCAACGTACTGGAATTGAGGGCCATATACAACGGCCTGCGTCAAGCGGAGACTCTTCTTCGCGACCTACCGGTTCTGATTCAGTCAGACAACGTCACAGCTGTGGCTCATGTAAACCGCCAAGGCGGAACAAGGAGCAGAGTGGCGATGGCGGAAGCCACCAGGGTTCTTCGCTGGGCGGAAAATCATGTAAGCGCTTTGACAGCAGTCTTCATTCCGGGAGTAGACAACTTGGAAGCAGACTTCCTCAGCAGACACGATCTCCATCCGGGGGAGTGGGGACTTCATCAAGAGGTTTTTGCAGAGATAACAGGTCATTGGGGACTTCCTCAAATAGACATGATGGCGTCACGCCTCAACAAGAAGCTTCGGAGGTATTGTGCCAGGTCAAGGGAGCCTCAGGCAGTAGCAGTGGACGCCCTGGTGACACTGTGGGTGTTTCAGTCAGTCTATGTGTTCCCTCCTCTTCCACTCATCTCAAAAATATTGAGAATCATAAGACGAAAAAGAGTGCAAACAATACTCATTGTTCCAGATTGGCCTCGCAAGGCCTGGTATTCAGATCTTCAGGAAATGCTCACAGAAGATCCGTGGCCTCTTCCTCTCAGAGAGGACCTGTTGCAACAGGGGCCCTGTCTGTTCCAAGTCTTACCGTGGTTGCGTTTGACGGCATGGCGGTTGAACGCCGAATCCTAGCTGGTAAAGGCATTCCGGAAGAAGTCATCCCTACTCTGATAAGGGCTAGGAAGGAGGTGACGGCGAAGCATTATCACCGTATCTGGAGAAAGTATGTATCGGAAGATTTCCATCTGGGCTGTTTTCTCCACTTTCTACAGACAGGAGTGGATATGGGCCTAAAAGTATGCTCCATTAAGGTACAGATTTCGGCCCTATCGATTTTCTTTCAGAAGTGACAATGCTAAATTCCTTTGTCATATAAACAACCCTTTATGAAGCTAAGAACACTGTACGCTGTTTACTTAAGAAGTACCGTAATGGTACGCTATCTGCGTAGCGATCGCTCAGCCGTAGGCGAGACGCTCAAGCGTCACGTTCGCTCACGGCCCAGTGATCACAGGACACGTTATTGGTTATGTCTAGGGGAATGATTCGCTGTAGCGTAGCATACGCTCGAGACCACGAGGAGGTCACCAGCGATGCAGACGCTTACAACACTATACCTTTATGATAAAACCTTATACCAATGAAATACACTGAATACCTTAATGTGAGTACAGGGTGTGAGTGCAACCTTGTGTAACCTGACTAACTACAAAGCTGCTTGAGCGTCACCGACGCTCAAGTGAACACTTAACACTATAGGAAATACACAGATACTGGTTTAGGTTCCAAGGCCTATTAACTGTATTATGTCTAATATACTTGTAAAAGGGGATAACAGTACATATGATACACTACAATATAACAGAGACTTCCTAACCACAGAACTAAACAATAAATACAAAAAGACAATACTACACTGACCTAAATGCAATACAATACAATACTATCTAATACAATACAATACTAGCCTAGTCTAGGGGAGATATGAGAGAACAGAACAGAGAGAGAGAGAGAGAGAGAGAGGATGAGATGAGAGAAATTGGCTCACAGAAAGACAATGATAACGGAGAGAAACTTACGCACAAAGGGTATGATCGCCTGCGCCTCGATATCCAGCTCCCGGCTATCAGCAGATAACCGTTGATGAGAGAGTGAGAGCTGGATGTGGTCGGCCTGCCTATTTATGCCCCACACACAATGCAATCTCCTGGTCCTACAATCCCATTGTCCATTGGCCGAAGGAATTCGGCCCTGTATCATAACAAAAGGTCATAGGGTGATTCATACAGGTGGGCTGTGACGATTTCCAACAGCTCAGGTGGGTGGGAAACTGGGTTTCCCGCCGCATACCTGAGTATGTGTAAATAATAGAAATGGACATAAACTTCTTATGTCCATAACTATTCGCACGAGCGATTAATACGCTCCAAACCAACACCGGAATTTTGCTAATTAAATACTCTTCCGATGGGTACCAAACACTGCTGTATGATTCCTGTCAGACCCTTCGTACGATATAAAGAGGGATTCCTCAGCTCTGGGACATTGTATTTTAACCAAACTTTCAGAATCTATCAAAGGGACCATGATCTATAAACTACATTAATTGTGAACATTTGTAACGAATGAGTCGCACGCTACGACTACATAAACTCTACCGTAAATGCGCATACCGCGCCGGCGAGTGCACGTTATTGCGGGTATGCGCATCCACGGGAGAGTGTACGCACGCGCAGCGCGGACCAGTGTGCGGTGCAAATATGGCAACGTGCATTGAGACATTTTTTTCTGACTTTGACAGTCCACCCTTTGGCAGTCAATAATAACTGCCACAAAACATTTAAGGAGAAAAATGTAAGTCAGGGGTTAATTGATTTCCATGGTTGGGTAGGGGAGGAGAGAGGAGAAGGTGTGAAGAGGGTATGACCTAGTGAGATAGCAGAAGCATGTGTGTATGAATCCATGTTTGGGGGGTCATGTATCATCGTGCCGTACGTGTTGTAAATCAAGCTTCGAGGTATTGCGAAGTATACATTTGAATTCCTTCTTATCCTGTGGTACAGGTCTGTGGATGGGCTGTCAAACTCTACCGAGCTCATTTCGGCTGTGGTTGTAACAAAATGGGGATGCACATTTTAGTTGATGATACATGAATGGGGGAGGTATGTGGTTGCTGCTATCTGTGCCTGTATTCCCTATCGTCTATGTGTGTCGTTACCTGGGGGTTGTAGAGATGAAGATAAAGAACACTTACGAAAAATGCAATGATATTCTATGTCAGGGAAATGTACATCTGTCGTCGAAGTTGTGTTCGGTATCTGTTGAGAGTCGTCTTCTTTGCGCTGTTTTGCTCCTTAGGCATGAGCAACAAGCTTTGTCAGTGCCATCAGATTTACAAAAAATGTTGGGCTAGCGTGAGTTTAAAAATACTAGGGAAACTGGGGATCCATGGCAAAGTTCATCAAGTGTCCATATTTAAAGTTGTCAAATCTTCTTCTTTGGTGCTTGTCTGTTGTCTGTATACATCTCGTCTCGTCAACTTCCTCGTCCAAGAGGGTCTTTGTATCTTGGAGAAAAGCAGAAAAACAGGTGAAAGAAACGGACCGTATAATCGCATTTTCATCACATTCTGGTTTCTATCATTGGGTCATAAATCAAATCCAGGTTAATTACAGTTTCCTCACTCCTCAAGCTCATCACTTTTGTACTTTGTTTGCACCTCATTAAAGCCTGCCCGCATCTAAATATCAATCCAATCGATATAACGACACCCAAGATACATAGTAGAAACTTTCCAACATCCATTATGACTCCTTGAGCCCAGTCTCCTAAACCGGAGAACCAATTTCGCGGGTTCAACCATGACACCCAACCAGTCAGCTCATTACCTACAGCAGCAAGGGTGAGATTGTGTTTTTGACGAAATTCCCACTTTAGTTGGAGAATATCGTCCATCTTTTGGTCTATGACCTCTACCGGATCCTCGGTGCTATTTGTGATATACGTGCAACACTTTATGCCGTACTGTGTTGCCAATGTAACACAATATCCGCCTGTTACTGCTGTAAGATAATTAAGAACCATCCTATGCTGAACTAGTTCTGTTTTGTAAGCTTGAAGTTCTCTTCCAGTGTATCTAAACGTGTCATCATACATTTCAGTGATATTATCTAACAAATTGGCGAGTGCGGAAATGTATCTATAATTCATCACTCCTCGAGCGGTACGAGTGAAATCTAACGCTACCAGAACCTGAATCCCGGTGGATTCATGGATAAGATCAGAAGCCGGATGCTCTAACCTTTCTGACAGTTGTCTTTTAACTCGGTGATCGTAATGAGTGTGAGTATAAGGAGCTTGGGCACCACGGTGTATGTCCTTCATTTTGTCATGTGTTACAGTCATCACTTCAGGCAATACTTTTCCAATATAACACAATCCTTCAGAGTTTGGGGCAAGCCACTTGTACGCCTTTCTCCCGCATATGAAATATGCATCATCGGGGAGAACATATGGGACGGAGAAGGACATGACCATGTTACAAACCTTCCAGGTGAAATCTCCTGACCCTAATTCTTCCATCTGCTTAATGCACGTATCGGTTTGTACGATATGTGCACAGTATCCTGGTGATACCTCTCCAACTCTAGTAATCCTATTTCCTAAGGTATATCGATACCGGAAAGATTTTCCTCTACTGGCTATGTGGCGTACGAGCTCTGTATCTGTAGGCATTCTATCTGCTCTGTGTGAAAAGGTCATGGTAAGGTTGCTCCATGACACTTCCCAATTTCCCGGTTTTCTGGGATTGGAGATGTTAAAACATATGAGGGACCTATCCACATGGTATTGGTGGAGCTTCAAACTAGGAGGGCTGGAGATATTAAACCTCCGGTCCACCGGTCTCCCACCACTTAGCTCAAGTACCTCCCCTAACGTTAAAGGAAATGGTACTAGCCCTGATTTGCTGTGGCCCTGAGGTACTTGAGAGCATACCCAACAATCTGTTTGGTTTAACACGTTACCCACTAAGGAGTGATAGTCACTCAATGGATGCCGGTCTATATGGATATTAAAACTAGATTGGCATTTCTTTATGCATCCATCTTCAACCAGATTATCACAGAGCCTACAGATACAATTTTCTTCAGCTAACAATCCATCACAATTTCTTCTATCGGATCGTTTTCTGATACTCGCCTTTGCTTGTTGGTTTGGTTGATCTTGGAAAACTACGCCTCCATCATCATAATCGGAACCCATTCCAGAACCTCTTTCGACCTCTATGGTACTCTCGCCGGAACAGACTGCTCTGGTCAACATCATGGTTAACATAAAAATCCGGATCACAGTCTCTTGGGGCAAGTCCATCTTTGAGGAGGAAATAGAGAAGAATGAGAAGGGGGAAAAAGAAATTTTAAGGGAGAGGGGATGGGAAGTGGAGAAAACAATAAAAGGGAGAGGGGAGTCGACAGCTGCTTTCGGTCTTCAAGGCTCAGGTGCCGCCTCAGTCCTCCTGGAACAGACACTCTAGTGATACAACCTCTACCGTCTGTTCCTTATCACGGGACTTCTCTGGATCAGCAACCTTCTTGCAGTGGGATGAATGGACCCAAGTCTCTCTCTCAGCAACCTTCAATGCTGTGGTGCTAGTCAATAAGACCTGGTATGGTCCTTCCCATCTATCAATAAGACAACCTGAGCGTAGAAAATTTCGTATCATTACATAATCCCCAGGTTCAATGTCATGACAATTACTATCTGGTAAATCAGGAATCACCAACTTCAGATTATCATTTTGATTCCTCAACTGTTTACTCATGTTAATCAAGTACTTTACAGTTACTTCATTGTTACATTTCAAATCATCCTGAGGGTTAATCATGACATGCGGTTGTCGACCAAACAAGATTTCAAAAGGGGACAGATTAAGAGGGGACCTGGGAGTGGTTCTGATGCTATACAAAACAATGGGTAAAGCTTCTGGCCACGTCAATCCTGTCTCTGCCATTACTTTACTCAATTTATTTTTAATAGTGCTGTTCACTCTTTCGACCTTCGCACTCGCCTGTGGACGGTACGGAGTGTGCAGCTTGCTATCAATTCCCATCAACTTACACATTCCTTGAAAGACATCACCTGTAAAATGGGTACCCCTATCACTTTCAATGATTCTAGGGATACCATATCTACATACAAATTCCTGCACAATTTTCTTAGCTGTAAACATAGCGGTATTTGTAGCTGCTGGAAAAGCTTCGACCCAATTCGAGAAAACATCTATACAGACAAGTACATATTTCAAATTTCTACATGGGGGTAATTGAATGAAGTCAATTTGTATTACCTGGAAAGGGCCGCCGGCAGGTGGGATATGGGATGGTTCTGTAGGTATTGCTTTTCCAATATTCTTTCTCAGACAGGTAAGGCATGACATTGCTCTTTTACTTGCATGAGAGGAGAATCCTGGGGCGCACCAGTATGCTCTTACCAATTTGCACATCCCCTCCTTGCCTAGATGAGTCAGCCCGTGAGCTGCTTCAGCCAGACATGGAAGGTATGCCCTGGGGGCCACTGGTTTACCATGTCCATCCGTCCAGAGCCCTGAGGACTCCTGGCCATATCCCTTTGCCTTCCAGATTGCTCTTTCCTGTGTGGAACACAGATTCTGCATCTCACACAACTTCTGTGTGTTGATGGTATTAAATACCATCAACTGTGTGGTGTTTGTCCGTGTGGGGGTAGCAGCTGCAAGCTTTGCAGCTTCGTCTGCTCGGCTGTTACCAAGGGATACTGGGTCTTGGCTATATGTATGTGCTTTACATTTGATAACAGCCACTCTGTCGGGTTCCTGTATCGCTGTTAGAAGCCTTTTTATGTGAGCTGCATGCGCTATCGGTGTACCAGCTGCCGTCATGAAATTTCTGAGCCGCCATAGGGCTCCGAAATCATGGACTACCCCGAACGCGTATCTGGAATCGGTGTAGATATTGGCTGACTTACCCTTAGCCAATTCACATGCTCTGGTTAGGGCGACCAGTTCAGCAACCTGGGCTGAGTGAGGTGGGCCTAGCGGTTCCGCTTCTATGGTGTCTTGGTCATCTACGACTGCGTATCCAGTACACAAGTCTCCCGAGTCTGACTGTCTGTGACAACTACCATCCGTGTAGAACGTGAGTTCTGCATCTTCCAGTGGATTGTCACTGATGTCAGGCCTTGCGGTAAAATTTGGGGTCAAATATTCCATACAATCATGTGTATCTCCCTTTGCATTAAATCCTCCTTCCCCATCACTCTCACCTTCCACCCTTTGTGTCTGACCAGGCACACCTGGGAGAAATGTTGCAGGGTTTAATGCACTGCATCTCCTTATGGTGATGTTTACGGGGGCCATTAATGCCAATTCCCATCTTGTAAACCTTGCTGATGAGACGTGTCTGGTTTGGGCAGAATTCAATAAGGCAGATACCGCATGCGGTGTATGGATTGTGAGGTTGTGGCCTAGCACGACATCTTCGCTTTTTGTCACTAGCAATGCTATCGCCGCAACGCTACGCAAGCATGTGGGGAGGGATCGCGCTACCGTGTCTAGCTGAGCGCTGTAGTATGCAATTGGCCTGCTGGCATCACCGTGTTTTTGTGTTAGTACACCTGCTGCGCACCCAGCACTTTCTGTTCCGTATAGTTCAAAGGGTTTCCCATAGTCTGGCATACCTAGTGCTGGTGCCTGCGTTAGGCACTGTTTGAGTCTCTCAAATGCTGTTTCAGATTCGTCTGTATGCGAAATCCGATCAGGTTTGTTTGAGGAGACCATTTCCTGCAAAGGTAGCGCCAATATGGAAAACCCTGGGATCCAATTACGGCAATACCCACACATTCCTAAAAACGTCCTGATCTGTTGCTGGGTTTGTGGCAGTGTCATGTCTCTAATGGCTTGGATTCTATCAGCGGTCAGGTGTCTCAGTCCTTGTGTTAGACAGTGTCCCAAATATTTTACCTTAGCTTGGCATAATTGCAACTTGTCTTTGGAAACCTTGTGACCTGTGTCTGAAAGATGAAACAGGAGCTGTTTCGTATCCTTCAGAGATGTTTCCAGTGAATCTGAACACAGTAGTAGATCATCCACGTACTGTATCAACACTGATCCACTTTCCGGTTGGAAAGACTGTAAACAATCATGCAAAGCCTGAGAAAATATACTTGGACTATCTATGAAACCTTGGGGTAACCGAGTCCACGTGTATTGGACTCCTCTGTATGTGAATGCAAACAAATATTGGCTGTCAGGGTGCAGAGGTACCGAAAAGAAAGCGGAGCAGAGGTCAATAACAGTGAAAAATTTGGCAGTGGGAGGAATTTGCATTAGGATGACAGCTGGATTAGGCACTACGGGGAACTGACTCTCAACTATTTTGTTAATCCCCCTTAGATCCTGCACTAGCCTGTAACCCCTCCCCCCACTCTTTTTAACAGGGAAGATGGGACTATTTGCTGTGCTGGACGTTCTTACTAGAATGCCCTGTTGTAGCAAGCGCTCTATTACGGGAAAAACTCCTAACTCCACCTCTGGCTTCAGAGGATACTGTGGGATTTTTGGAGCTATCCTACCATCTTTTACTTGCACAACTACTGGAGCTACGTTTGCCATTAATCCAGTGTCCTGTCCATCTTTTGTCCAAAGCGACTCTGGTATCTGAGATGTCATCCCTTCTACTTGGGATGGATTCCTATTTGTCATAATGGAATGTGACATTAATTTTGATGGGGAGTCTAACATGTCTCGTACTTCCTGAGCGTGATTCTCAGGGATGTCCAAGAATACACCTTCAGGAGTACAATAAATGACGCAACCCATTTTACATAGTAAGTCTCTTCCCAGGAGATTAGTTGGTGCAGATGCAGCCAGCAAAAAGGAATGCTTGGTATGCAAAGGCCCTATTGTAATCTCGGCTGGTTTGCTAACAGGGTAGTGCTGGACTACTCCTGTTACTCCCATGGCTGGAATTGTCCTACCAGTGGTTCTCATGCCCACTGTCGAATTTATCACTGACTTGGCCGCCCCTGTGTCTACAAGAAAGTTTAAAGTTTTACCAGCTACATTGATTGCAATCTCTGGTTCGCTTCCAAGACTGGCAATCAACTTAACTGGCTGCAGATTACAGGTATGGCCACACCCCTATTGGGTATGCTGACCTCCCTGAATCCCATTGGCAGCAACTACTTGTGGGGGAGTTAGCTGGGAACTACCAGAGGCATGCCAATCTCTGTTCGGGGGATATCTTTTTGTTTCCCCTGTATGTGGCTCAAAACTCCGCCTCTGTGGACCCTGCTCCCAATGTCGTGTGTTGTGTTGTTGTCTAGGGGGTTGAAAAGATCTTTGTACATTCTTTGTTCTACATTCTCGTGCAAAGTGTCCTGGTCTGTTACAAGAAAAACATGTTATTACACTTGCCTTACCCACAGGATTCGGTGGTACATACGCAGGCTGCCTTGTGGTCAGCGCCTGTATACTTACGGACATCAACTTATCACTTTGCGATTCCCTGTGCCTAGTGATGTTTCTGTCGTGATCAATAGCAGCCTCTCTCAAGCCGGACACTGACAGACCTCGCCAGCATGGTTGCGTGGTCTGAACCCTAGTCTTTAATGTTTCCTTTAAACCATCCATCAGTACAGATACTGCTACTTCTCGATGGTTTGGGTTGGTCTTAATGTCTTCTATACCAGTGTACTTTGCCATTTCTAATAGTGCCCGGTGAAAATATTCTGTTGCCGTTTCGGACTCCTTTTGCTTAATGGAAAATATTTTATTCCATTTAACAACGGCTGGGAAATACTCTTTTAGCTGTAAATTTATCCTTTTTACATTATCCTTGTTGTACACGTCTGTAAGCGGTACATCTTTATCCAATGCACAATCAGCTAAAAACTGAGTTGCATCAACATTGGAAGGTAAACAAGCTCTTAGCAGTATCTGCCAATCCTTGTTGTTGGGTTCTACCGTGTTACCTAAATCCCTGATGTATTTTTGGCTAGCAACTAAATCCTTCCTGGGGTCAGGAAATTCGGACACTATTGTTCTTAATTCCATTCTGGAAAATGGAGTGTACATGGCAATGTTCCTTATGGGAGTGGCTCCAGACACATCTGTTTTTCCATTGGGAACTGCTATTACCCTTACAGGAGCAATTCTAACAGCCTCTTCCTGTGTAGATTCTACAGCTTGTTGTGGTACAATTGTTTCAGTGTAGTGCATGGTGCCGTACTTACCCGTTGACACGACCTCACCTATCCCTCCGCTAGGGGCTTTCACTAATCTCGTGGGTGTCGCTGTGCCTACTGTGGTCTCTGCTATGGTGGCTGCAAGAGAGAGAGCTGAAATTGTTGCTGAATCGTCTTCTTGGTCACACTCCTGAGGAAGGTTCAAAACAGGGTACATCTTGCACGGGTTAATACTTGCATGAGTTATTTGGTTAACATCATTAACATTTACAGTGTTACTAAGAGTTTGTGTTTTACAACCCAGTGCGTTTCTCTCCGCAATCAACTTCTCTCCTGCAATGTATGGTGGGGGAGGAGCTGTGGCAATCAACTTCCTGACTGCCCCAGATCCTGCCGCCAGAGCCAAACCTCTCTGTATCTCACCTTCCTGGTGCCATAACTGTAAATAATCATGATGCTGAATTCGTCTCTTTGCTGATTTTACGAGACATATCCTCCTCCTTAAATTTTGTAACACTTCTGGACTGAAGCTACCTATTCTTGGGAATTTGTCCCTGTCTTGTACAGTCATTCTCTCCCATTCATCACATAAAGATTCGGTGTGAATTCCATATTTTTCACACATTACATATCGTGCCGACCCAACTGGTCGGTTCACAGAATCAACCTGAACCAGGGTTGATCGCCCCCTACCTGAGCAACTGGCCCCCATAGTCTGCAGGTGTTGCTTAGTCCTCCTTGGATCTCTGTATCAAGGTTTTCAGCAAGCCTTTTCAGACAACCAAATTACTCCACAGTAGGCCGGCGGTGGCGGTTTACCGAGTACCCCACTCACTCGCCCACCTCGACCAATACGACCTGATCACACCGACGTGGTGCTGGCGTACTCGATACAGGGCCCCTATGGAACCTTCAGTTTACTGGAACATATGAGGGTTACCCGCAGGACACTTACTCTTTCCAGTAAAGGTGGGGTTGTTAGATAGTTCCTGAGTGACCAGCGAACTTCCCTTCCAAAAATAAAAAATTACACAAATCACGTCAGAATGTACAAATAGCGTTTGTGACCACTTTACTCTAATGGTATTAGGTCAGATCACTAACTACTGCACACAATTACGTGCGGTCCAATCGTTCAGTACACGAGCACTACTTGTCATGTACTGAAAGACCAATGGAATCGATGTTTCCGGCCGCGATTCCTTCAGCAAGAGCTTATGGCCTATATGGGTTCTGCACCAACACCCCAGGCGTTGTGCCACTGGACTTTTATAGCGGACCTTTTACCTTACGACCTCCTGGTCTTGTTACCTTATGACCTCCTGGTCTTGTTACCTTATGGTCCGCTATACTCTAATGCTCAAATATTATTTAACCAGGGATGCCTCCCTAGCCACCGTATATGTCACTTACACGTATGTCCCTTGACGAGTACCCGGCTTTCCTTTTGGTTCCACCTTAAAGTTATATAAACTTTTGTATACAAAACACACTCACTCAACACATGTACACTTTGTTTCTATATCTATTTCTGCGCAGAAATTGTCTTCAGGCCAAGAGTGTTACCAATTAGGAGCAGGATCTGTTAAACTAAATTTCAGATTTTCTAAAAATAGATTTGCGTTATTTACCGCTTCGCGTTATCTACCGCTGTGCGTTAATTATCGCCTTGCGCTAATTCACTTTATCACAACTTGAGCTACGTGGGCGTAACCGGACGCTACGTTGCGTAATGTACGCTGCGTGCGTCTGCCTTTTGGATTGCGTACGCTAGTCTTTGTTAGCGACACGTGTACGCAATGCAAAGGATCCACCGTAACACAATATATTTATTTATCAATGTAGGTGATCCCTGATCATCTACCGCAATCCACACTGACTGCCTTGTATCTCAGACAAACCGTGTGTTTGTTCTATACTTTAACTATCACCTCTACTATTAAATAACAGCAAATCTCTTTTTAGCACTTTCTATCAACTATAAAATTTGGCAAACAGGAATAGTGATATACGAAAAAATGAAATACACAAGTGAAAAGAAATGCAGGTATGTATGCGTACGCAAGACAAAAGAAAAATAAACAGTTTTAAAAAGACACAAGCGTTTTGTTCTTACTTCCGGTTACCGGGTTCCTTCAGCACTCTTTATCTAAGCGAAGCAGACGCTTATCCCGTCAGCACTGTGAGACAACCTCCCACCCTTTGCTGGAGGGATAATGTCCGCTGATCTACCTAGTGCAGATGTGAGAAGTATAGGACGAGCCCGCAATTGACAATGCTAAATTCCTTTGTCATATAAACAACCCTTTATGAAGCTAAGAACACTGTACGCTGTTTACTTAAGAAGTACCGTAATGGTACGCTATCTGCGTAGCGATCGCTCAGCCGTAGGCGAGACGCTCAAGCGTCACGTTCGCTCACGGCCCAGTGATCACAGGACACGTTATTGGTTATGTCTAGGGGAATGATTCGCTGTAGCGTAGCATACGCTCGAGACCACGAGGAGGTCACCAGCGATGCAGACGCTTACAACACTATACCTTTATGATAAAACCTTATACCAATGAAATACACTGAATACCTTAATGTGAGTACAGGGTGTGAGTGCAACCTTGTGTAACCTGACTAACTACAAAGCTGCTTGAGCGTCACCGACGCTCAAGTGAACACTTAACACTATAGGAAATACACAGATACTGGTTTAGGTTCCAAGGCCTATTAACTGTATTATGTCTAATATACTTGTAAAAGGGGATAACAGTACATATGATACACTACAATATAACAGAGACTTCCTAACCACAGAACTAAACAATAAATACAAAAAGACAATACTACACTGACCTAAATGCAATACAATACAATACTATCTAATACAATACAATACTAGCCTAGTCTAGGGGAGATATGAGAGAACAGAACAGAGAGAGAGAGAGAGAGAGAGAGGGAGAGATGAGATGAGAGAAATTGGCTCACAGAAAGACAATGATAACGGAGAGAAACTTACGCACAAAGGGTATGATCGCCTGCGCCTCGATATCCAGCTCCCGGCTATCAGCAGATAACCGTTGATGAGAGAGTGAGAGCTGGATGTGGTCGGCCTGCCTATTTATGCCCCACACACAATGCAATCTCCTGGTCCTACAATCCCATTGTCCATTGGCCGAAGGAATTCGGCCCTGTATCATAACAAAAGGTCATAGGGTGATTCATACAGGTGGGCTGTGACGATTTCCAACAGCTCAGGTGGGTGGGAAACTGGGTTTCCCGCCGCATACCTGAGTATGTGTAAATAATAGAAATGGACATAAACTTCTTATGTCCATAACTATTCGCACGAGCGATTAATACGCTCCAAACCAACACCGGAATATTGCTAATTAAATACTCTTCCGATGGGTACCAAACACTGCTGTATGATTCCTGTCAGACCCTTCGTACGATATAAAGAGGGATTCCTCAGCTCTGGGACATTGTATTTTAACCAAACTTTCAGAATCTATCAAAGGGACCATGATCTATAAACTACATTAATTGTGAACATTTGTAACGAATGAGTCGCACGCTACGACTACATAAACTCTACCGTAAATGCGCATACCGCGCCGGCGAGTGCACGTTATTGCGGGTATGCGCATCCACGGGAGAGTGTACGCACGCGCAGCGCGGACCAGTGTGCGGTGCAAATATGGCAACGTGCATTGAGACATTTTTTTCTGACTTTGACAGAAGGAATTGGCTTCTCTCTCAGAAGTCCTGACTTTTGTAAAGGGAGTGCTGCACATCCAGCTTCCTTTTGTGCCTCCAGTGGCACCATGGGACCTTAACGTGGTGTTACAGTTCCTGAAATCTCACTGGTTTGAGCCTCTTCAAACGGTAGAATTAAAATTTCTCACTTGGAAGGTGGTCATGTTGTTGGCCTTGGCATCTGCAAGGCGGGTGTCTGAATTGGCGTCTTTGTCTCACAAAAGCCCCTATCTGATTTCCATGTGGATAGAGCAGAATTGCGGACTCGTCCTCAATTTTTGCCTAAGGTGGTTTCATCGTTTCATATGAACCAGCCTATTGTGGTGCCTGTGGCTACAGGGGACTTGGAGGATTCCAAGTCCCTTGATGTAGTCAGGGCCTTAAAAATTTACGTAGCCAGGACGGCTCGGGTTAGGAAAACAGAGGCACGGTTTGTCCTGTATGGAGCCAACAAGGTTGGCGCTCCTGCTTCTAAGCAGATTATTGCTCGCTGGATCTGTAACACAATTCAGCAGGCTCATTCTATGGCTGGATTGCCGGTACCAAATTCGGTAACACCCCATTCCACTAGGAAGGTGGGCTCTTCTTGGGCGGCTGCCCGAGGCGTTTCGGCATTACAGCTACTTGATCGGGTTCAAACACTTTTGCAAAATTCTACAAGTTTGATCTCCTGGCTAAGGAGAACCTCATGTTTGCTCAGTCGCTGCTGCAGAGTCATCCGCACTCTCCCGCCCGGTCTGGAGCTTTGGTATAATCCCCATGGTCCTTACGGAGTCCCCAGCATCCTCTAGGACGTAAGAGAAAATAAGATTTTAAACCTACCTGTAAATCTTTTTCTCCTAGTCCGTAGAGGATGCTGGGCGCCCGTCCCAGTGCGGACAAATTTCTGCAAGACTTGTATATAGTTTTTACTTACATAAGGGTTATGTTACAGTTTGGATCAGTCTCGGGCTGATGCTGTTTTGTTTCATGCTGTTAACTGGTTCGTATATTCCATGTTATACGGTGTGGATGGTGTGGGCTGGTATGAATCTTGCCCTTAGGTTAACAAACTCCTTTCCTCGTACTGTCCGTCTCCTCTGGACACAGTTTCTCTAACTGAGGTCTGGAGGAGGGGCATAGAGGGAGGAGCCAGTGCACACCCATTCTAAAGTTCTTAATAGTGCCCATGTCTCCTGCGGAGCCCGTCTATACCCCATGGTCCTTACGGAGTCCCCAGCATCCTCTACGGACTAGGAGAAAAAGATTTACTGGTAGGTTTAAAATCTTATTTTTTGCAGGCAGGCGTTGATGCAGGCCTGAAATTGGGTTCCATCAAGGTGCAGATTTCGGCTTTATCTATTTTTTTTCAAAAAGAATTGGCCGTCCTTCCTGAGGTTCAGACTTTCGTGAAGGGAGTACTGCATATCCATCCTCCATTTGTGTCACCCGTGGCATCGTGGGATCTTGACGTGGTGTTGCAGTTTCTTATGTCTCACTGGTTTTTACCTTTGCGTAAGGTTGAGTTAAAGTTTCTCACTTGGAAAGTGGTCATACTTTTGGCTTTGGCGTCTGCCAGACGTGTGTCCGAATTGGCGGCTTTGTCTCACAAGAGTCCATATTTGATTTTTCATGTGGATAGAGCGGAATTGAGGACTCGTCAGCAATTCCTGCCGAAGGTGGTTTCTTCGTTTCACATAAATCAGCCTATTGTTGTACCTGTGGCTACGGATGCTGTGGCTGTCCCAAAATCTCTTGATGTTGTAAGAGGTTTGAAAATTTATGTCGCCAGAGCGGCTCTTATTAGGAAAACGGAGACTCCGTTTGTCCTGTATGCTTCCAACAAGATTGGAAATCCTGCTTCTAAGCAGACTATTGCACGCTGGATTTGTAATACGATTCAGTACGCTCATTCTTCGGCTGGGCTGCCGTTGCCGAAGTCAGTACAGGCCCATTCTACCAGGAAGGTGGGCCCTTCTTGGGCGGCTGCCCTAGGGGTCTCGGCACTTCAACTTTGCCGAGCAGCTATGTGGTCGGGTTCAAACACTTTTGCCAAGTTCTATAAGTTTGATACCCTGGCTGAGGAGGACCTTATGTTTGCTCAATCTGTGCTGCAGAGTCGTCCGCACTCTCCCGCCCGGTCTGGAGCTTTGGTATAGACCCCATGGTCCTTTTGGAGTCCCCTAGGACGTAAGAGATTTTAATACCTACCGGTAAATCCTTTTCTCCTAGTCCGTAGAGGATGCTGGGCGCCCATCCCAGTGCGGACTGTTCCTTGCAGTTGTGTTGATACTGGTTATTTTCGGTTACACGAGGTTTATGTATCGGTTTTATTCAGCTTGTTGCTGTTGTTAGTTCATACTGTTATCTGGTTTCCTGCTAATCCAGTTATACAGTGTGTTTGTGGTGTGGGCTGGTATGTTTCTCGCCCTTAGTTTAACAAAATTCCTTTCCTCGAAATGTCCATCTCTCCTGGGCACAGTTCCTATAACTGAGGTCTGGAGGAGGGGCATAGAGGGAGGAGCCAGTTCACACCCAGTCAAAGTCTTTTTAGTGTGCCAATGTCTCCTGCAGATCCCATCTATACCCCATGGTCCTTTTGGAGTCCCCAGCATCCTCTACGGACTAGGAGAAAAGGATTTACTGGTAGGTATAAAAATCCTATTTTCTCTATCGTCCTAAGTGGATGCTGGGGTTCCTGAAAGGACCATGGGGAATAGCGGCTCCGCAGGAGACAGGGCACAAAAAAGTAAAGCTTTACTAGGTCAGGTGGTGTGCACTGGCTCCTCCCCCTATGACCCTCCTCCAGACTCCAGTTAGATTTTGTGCCCGAACGAGAAGGGTGCAATCTAGGTGGCTCTCCTAAAGAGCTGCTTAGAGAAAGTTTAGTTTAGGTTTTTTTCTTTACAGTGAGTCCTGCTGGCAACAGGATCACTGCAACGTGGGACTTAGGGGGAAAGTAGTAAACTCACCTGCATGCAGAGTGGATTTGCTGCTTGGCTACTGGACACCATTAGCTCCAGAGGGATCGAACACAGGCCCAGCCGTGGAGTCCGGTCCCGGAGCCGCGCCGCCGACCCCCTTGCAGATGCTGAAGCGTGAAGAGGTCCGGAAACCGGCGGCTGAAGACTCCTCAGTCTTCATAAGGTAGCGCACAGCACTGCAGCTGTGCGCCATTTTCCTCTCAGCACACTTCACTGGGCAGTCACTGAGGGTGCAGAGCGCTGGGGGGGGGCGCTCTGAGAGGCAAATATAAACCTTATACAAGGCTAAAAATACCTCACATATAGCCCATAGGGGCTATATGGAGATATTTAACCCCTGCCTGACTGGAAAAATAGCGGGAGAAGAACCCGCCGAAAAAGGGGCGGGGCCTATCTCCTCAGCACACGGCGCCATTTTCTGTCACAGCTCCGCTGGTCAGAACGGCTCCCAGGTCTCTCCCCTGCACTGCACTACAGAAACAGGGTAAAACAGAGAGGGGGGGCACATTAATGGCTATATATATATATATTAAAGCAGCTATAAGGGAGCACTTAATATAAGGATATCCCTTGTATATATAGCGCTTTGTGGTGTGTGCTGGCAGACTCTCCCTCTGTCTCCCCAAAAGGGCTAGTGGGTCCTGTCTTCATTAGAGCATTCCCTGTGAGTTTGCGGTGTGTGTCGGTACGTGGTGTCGACATGTATGAGGACGATATTGGTGTGGAGGCGGAGCAATTGCCAAATATGCAGATGTCACCCCCCAGGGGGTCGACACCAGAATGGATGCCTTTATTTGTGGAATTACGTGATGGTTTATCTTCCCTTAAACAGTCAGTTGAGGACATGAGGCGGCCGGACAATCAATTAATGCCTGTCCAGGCGCCTCAAACACCGTCAGGGGCTGTAAAACGCCCTTTGCCTCAGTCGGTCGACACAGACCCAGACACGGGCACTGATTCCAGTGACGACGGTAGAAATTCAAACGTATTTTCCAGTAGGGCCACACGTTATATGATTTTGGCAATGAAGGAGACGTTACATTTAGCTGATACTACAGATACCGTAAAACAGGGTATTATGTATGGTGTGAAAAAACTACAAACAGTTTTTCCTGAATCAGAAGAATTAAATGACGTGTGTGATGAAGCGTGGGTTGCTCCTGATAAAAAGTTGATAATTTCAAAAAAGTTATTGGCATTATACCCTTTCCCGCCAGAGGTTAGGGCGCGCTGGGAAACACCCCCTAAGGTGGACAAGGCGCTCACACGCTTATCCAAACAAGTGGCGTTACCCTCTCCTGAGACGGCCGCACTTAAGGATCCATCAGATAGAAAGATGGAAGTTATTCAAAAGAATATATACACACATGCAGGTGTTATACTACGACCAGCTATAGCAACTGCCTGGATGTGCAGTGCTGGAGTAGTTTGGTCAGAATCCCTGATTGAAAATATTGATACCCTAGATAGGGACAATGTTTTACTGTCGTTAGAACAAATAAAGGATGCATTTATCTATATGCGTGATGCACAGAGGGATATTTGCACACTGGCATCTCGGGTGAGTGCTATGTCCATTTCAGCCAGAAGAGCCTTATGGACACGACAGTGGACAGGCGATGCGGATTCAAAACGTCACATGGAGGTTTTGCCGTATAAAGGGGAGGAGTTATTTGGAGTTGGTCTATCAGACTTGGTGGCCACGGCTACTGCCGGGAAATCCACTTTTTTACCTCAAGTCACTCCCCAACAGAGAAAGGCACCGACCTTTCAACCGCAGCCTTTTCGCTCCTACAAAAATAAGAGAGCAAAGGGCTTGTCGTACCTGCCACGAGGCAGAGGAAGAGGGAAGAGACACCAACAGGCAGCTCCTTCCCAGGAACAGAAGCCCTCCCCGGCTCCTGCAAAAACCTCAGCATGACGCTGGGGCCTCTCAAGCGGACTCGGGGACAGTGGGGGGCCGTCTCAAAAATTACAGCGCGCAGTGGGCTCACTCGCAGGTAGACCCCTGGATCCTGCAGATAATATCTCAGGGGTACAGGTTGGAATTAGAGACGGATCCTCCTCATCGTTTCCTGAAGTCTGCCTTACCAACCGTCTCTTCCGAAAGGGAGAGGGTGTTGGAAGCCATTCACAAGCTGTACGCTCAGCAGGTGATAGTCAAAGTACCCCTATTACAACAAGGAAAGGGGTATTATTCCACTCTATTTGTGGTACCGAAGCCGGATGGCTCGGTAAGGCCTATTCTAAATCTGAAGTCCTTGAACCTCTACATAAAAAAGTTCAAGTTCAAGATGGAGTCACTCAGAGCAGTGATAGCGAACCTGGAAGAAGGGGACTTTATGGTATCCTTGGACATCAAGGATGCGTATCTACACGTTCCGATTTACCCCGCACACCAGGGGTACCTCAGGTTCATTGTTCAAAACTGTCACTATCAGTTTCAGACGCTGCCGTTCGGATTGTCCACGGCGCCTCGGGTCTTTACCAAGGTAATGGCCGAGATGATGATTCTTCTTCGAAGAAAAGGCGTATTAGTTATCCCATACTTGGACGATCTCCTAATAAGGGCAAGGTCCAGAGAACAGCTGGAGACAGCTTTAGCACTATCTCAAGAGGTGCTAAGACAACACGGGTGGATTCTGAATATTCCAAAATCCCATTTAATCCCGACAACTCGTCTGCTGTTCCTAGGAATGATTCTGGACACGGTTCAGAAAAAGGTTTTCCTTCCAGAGGAAAAAGCCAAGGAGTTATCCGATCTGGTCAGGAACCTCCTAAAACCAGGAAAAGTGTCAGTACATCAATGCACAAGAGTCCTGGGAAAAATGGTGGCTTCTTACGAAGCAATTCCATTCGGCAGATTCCATGCAAGAATATTCCAAAGGGATCTGTTGGACAAATGGTCAGGGTCGCATCTGCAGATGCACCTGCGAATAACCCTGTCACCAAAGACAAGGGTGTCACTTCTGTGGTGGTTGCAGAAGGCTCACCTATTAGAAGGCCGCAGATTCGGCATTCAGGATTGGATCCTGGTGACCACGGACGCCAGCCTGAGAGGCTGGGGAGCAGTCACACAAGGAAGAAACTTCCAGGGAGTATGGACGAGTCTGGAAAAGTCTCTTCACATAAACATTCTGGAACTAAGAGCAATCTACAATGCTCTAAGCCAGGCGGAACTTCTCCTGCAAGGAAAGCCGGTGTTGATTCAGTCGGACAACATCACGGCGGTCGCCCATGTAAACAGGCAGGGCGGCACAAGAAGCAGGAGTGCAATGGCAGAAGCTGCCAAGATTCTTCGCTGGGCGGAGAATCACGTGATAGCACTGTCAGCAGTGTTCATCCCGGGCGTGGACAACTGGGAAGCAGACTTCCTCAGCAGACACGATCTTCATCCGGGAGAGTGGGGTCTACATCCAGAAGTCTTCAACATGTTAATAGACCGTTGGGAAAGACCAATTGTAGACATGATGGCGTCTCGCCTCAACAAGAAACTGGACAAATATTGCGCCAGGTCAAGAGATCCACAGGCAATAGCTGTGGACGCACTGGTAACTCCTTGGGTGTACCAGTCAGTGTATGTGTTTCCTCCTCTGCCGCTCATACCAAAGGTATTGAAGATCATACGGCAAAGAAGAGTAAGAACAATACTAGTGGTTCCGGATTGGCCGAGAAGGACTTGGTATCCGGAACTTCAAGAGATGCTCACGGACGAACCGTGGCCTCTACCTCTGAGAAGGGACCTGCTACAGCAGGGTCCCTGTCTTTTTCAAGACTTACCGCGGCTGCGTTTGACGGCATGGCGGTTGAACGCCAGATCCTAAAAGGGAAAGGCATTCCAGAAGAAGTCATTCCTACCTTGATTAAGGCACGGAAGGAAGTCACCGTGAAACATTATCACCGCATTTGGCGAAAATATGTAGCGTGGTGCGAGGATCGGAGGGTTCCGACGGAGGAATTCCAACTGGGTCGTTTCCTACATTTCCTGCAATCAGGATTATCTATGGGTCTCAAATTGGGATCCATTAAGGTTCAAATTTCGGCCCTGTCAATATTCTTCCAAAAAGAATTGGCCTCTGTCCCTGAGGTCCAGACTTTTGTCAAGGGAGTACTGCATATACAGCCTCCTGTGGTGCCTCCGGTGGCACCGTGGGATCTAAATGTAGTTTTAGATTTCCTCAAATCCCATTGGTTTGAACCATTGAAAAAGGTGGATTTGAAATATCTCACATTGAAAGTGACTATGTTACTAGCCCTGGCCTCTGCCAGGAGAGTATCTGAATTGGCGGCTTTATCTTATAAAAGTCCTTATCTAATCTTCCATTCGGATAGGGCAGAACTGCGGACTCGTCCGCATTTTCTCCCTAAAGTGGTATCAGCATTTCATCTGAACCAACCTATTGTGGTGCCTGCGGCCACTAGCGACTTGGAGGACTCCAAGTTGTTGGACGTTGTCAGAGCCTTAAAAATATACATTGCAAGGACGGCTGGAGTCAGAAAATCTGACTCGCTGTTTATATTGTATGCACCCAACAAGTTGGGCGCACCTGCTTCTAAGCAGTCGATTGCTCGTTGGATTTGTAACACAATTCAACTTGCACATTCTGTGGCAGGCCTGCCACAGCCTAAAACTGTAAAAGCCCACTCCACAAGGAAGGTGGGCTCATCTTGGGCGGCTGCCCGAGGGGTCTCGGCATTACAACTCTGCCGAGCAGCTACGTGGTCGGGGGAGAACACGTTTGTAAAATTTTACAAATTTGATACCCTGGCAAAGGAGGACCTGGAGTTCTCTCATTCGGTGCTGCAGAGTCATCCGCACTCTCCCGCCCGTTTGGGAGCTTTGGTATAATCCCCATGGTCCTTTCAGGAACCCCAGCATCCACTTAGGACGATAGAGAAAATAAGAATTTACTTACCGATAATTCTATTTCTCGGAGTCCGTAGTGGATGCTGGGCGCCCATCCCAAGTGCGGATTATCTGCAATACTTGTACATAGTTATTGTTAACTAATTCGGGTTATTGTTAAGGAGCCATCTTTAAGAGGCCCTTTCTGTTGTCATACTGTTAACTGGGTTTAGATCACAAGTTGTACGGTGTGATTGGTGTGGCTGGTATGAGTCTTACCCGGGATTCAAAATGCCTCCCTTATTGTGTATGCTCGTCCGGGCACAGTACCTAACTGGAGTCTGGAGGAGGGTCATAGGGGGAGGAGCCAGTGCACACCACCTGACCTAGTAAAGCTTTACTTTTTTGTGCCCTGTCTCCTGCGGAGCCGCTATTCCCCATGGTCCTTTCAGGAACCCCAGCATCCACTACGGACTCCGAGAAATAGAATTATCGGTAAGTAAATTCTTATTTTTTTTTTTCCTCCCTAAAAGTTAGTTAGGCACAGGGAGGCTGCTGGCAACAGCCTCCCTGCTTTGTGGGACTAAGGATGGGGGGACGGGGACGACTGGGTTCTGGTGACCACGGACGCGAGCCTCCGAGGATGGGGAGCAGTCACACAAGGAAGAAACTTCCAGGGACTATGGTCAAGACAGGAGGCTTGTCTACATATCAACGTACTGGAATTGAGGGCCATATACAACGGCCTGCGTCAAGCGGAGACACTTCTTCGCGACCTACCGGTTCTGATTCAGTCAGATAACGTCACAGCCGTGGCTCATCTAAACCGCCAAGGCGGAACAAGGAGCAGAGTGGCGATGGTGGAAGCCACCAGGATTCTTCGCTGGCCGGAAAATCATGTAAGCGCTTTGACAGCAGTCTTCATTCCGGGAGTAGACAACTGGGAAGCAGACTTCCTCAGCAGACACGATCTCCATCCGGGGGAATGGGGACTTCATCAAGAGGTTTTTGCAGAGATAACAGGTCATTGGGGACTTCCTCAAATAGACATGATGGCGTCACGCCTCAACAAGAAGCTTCGGAGGTATTGTGCCAGGTCAAGGGACCCTCAGGCAGTAGCAGTGGACGCCCTGGTGACACCGTGGGTGTTTCAGTCAGTCTGTGTTCCCTCCTCTTCCACTCATCTCAAAAATATTGAGAATCATAAGACGAAAAAGAGTGCAAACAATACTCATTGTTCCAGATTGGCCTCGCAGGGCCTGGTATTCAGATCTTCAGGAAATGCTCACAGAAGATCCGTGGCCTCTTCCTCTCAGAGAGGACCTGTTGCAACAGGGGCCCTGTCTGTTCCAAGTCTTACCGTGGTTGCGTTTGACGGCATGGCGGTTGAACGCCGAATCCTAGCTGGTAAAGGAATTCCGGAAGAAGTCATCCCTACTCTGATAAGGGCTAGGAAGGAGGTGACGGCGAAGCATTATCACCGTATCTGGAGAAAGTATGTATCGGAAGATTTCCATCTGGGCTGTTTTCTCCACTTTCTACAGACAGGAGTGGATATGGGCCTAAAATGATGCTCCATTAAGGTACAGATTTCGGCTCTATCGATTTTCTTTCAGAAGGAATTGGCTACTCTCCCTGAAGTCCTGACTTTTGTAAAGGGAGTGCTGCACATCCAACTTCCTTTTGTGCCTCCAGTGGCACCATGGGACCTTAACGTGGTGTTACAGTTCCTGAAATCTCACTGGTTTGAGCCTCTTCAAACGGTAGAATTAAAATTTCTCACTTGGAAGGTGGTCCTGTTGTTGGCCTTGGCATCTGCAAGGCGGGTGTCCGAATTAGCGTCTTTGTCTCACAAAAGCCGCTATCTGATTTTCCATGTGGATAGAGCAGAGTTGAGGACGCGGGAGGGGGAGAAGTGTCCGCCCTGAGGGGTCTGAGCCACTATCTCCGCTGACAGGACACTGAGCTCCTGAGGGTGATGATTGTTAGCCGCCCCAGGCGACTGCTCACTACCGCAGTATGCCGCCACCCCCTTACAGAGCCAGAAGAATTCCGGTGGCCAGTGAGTCACCGGCCCCCCTGGCAAGCGGGGAGCCAGTGTGAAGATGGCGACAACAGGGTGGGAGCACAGTTAGAGGCTCAACGGTACATAGTGGGGCGCCCTGAGCCAGCGCCTATACCCTACACTGGTCACACGGCTGTCAGGGACCTCGGTAACACTGCCAGCATTAATCCTCAAGCTAGTATAAAGAATGTGAAGAACGGGAAGCAGCGCCATGTTCAGAGGGCGGAGCTTCTCAGAGCGGACCCAGCAGCATTCAGCGCCATTTTCCTGCCTGCAGTTCCTACACAGAGACGCTGTTCCTCCAAGCAACTCCAGCTATCCTGTGCAGTACCAGGGGGTTGTAGAAGGGGGGAGGCTGTGTAATTACTGTGTAGTCTATTAAGGTACACAGATAGCGCTGGTAGTTGTATTATTTCTACCTCAGAAAGCACTGTGTGTGGGTTGGCTCCAATCTCTGTGGCATACTTTGGGGGAAACTGTGTCTGACATTTCCCTGTGTGTGTGTGTGTGGGGGTGTTTATCTCCCATAGCCATGTCTAGGGACTCTGTGTCATATGCTGCAGAAGATGTTTCCTCTCAGGAGGAATCCATTCCATGTACACAGGAATGTAATGCCTTATCTCAGACCCCTATTATTGAGCCTGAGTGGTTAACCTCTAATAAAGGAATGATCTCTCATATCTCTATTAGGGTAGCAAATACTGAGATATAAACTCAGGTGTTAAAGAAATCTATGGCAGTTTGTTCAGGTTCTGTTCCTATTCCTGCAATATCCCCTAGCATGTTCCCACGCAAACGTGCACTTGGCCAAATTATGCAAGATGATACGGATACCGACTCTGATGCTGCAGACGGTAATGGGGATGTGCTTAGGGGGGCGGCATCCCTTGCAAATGGGGTGCAGCTCATGATTGAGGTCATTAGAGATGTATTAAACATTACTGACACGCCACCTAAGCAGATTGAGGAGACTTACTTCACTGACAATAAGAAAGCCTTGCTAACCTTCCCTGCGTCTAAAGAATTAAACGCTATATTTGGAAAATCCTGGGAAAACCCAGAGAAAAAAATTCCAGATCCCAAAAAGGGTTCTGGTTGCTTTTCCCTTCCCTGAGGAGGATAGGAAAAAATGGGAAAACCCACCCATGGTGGACGCATCTGTCTCCAGAATATCTAAAAAGGTAGTTTTTACCTGTCCCTGGATCTACCGCATTAAACGAACCGGCTGATCGTAAGATTGACACTACGCTCAAATTAATTTACTCTGCTTCAGGAGTGGCGTTAAGGCCCACTATTGCCTGCACATGGATTTCTAAAGCCATAGTAAAGTGGTCAGACATATTACTAAAGGATTTGGATACAATGGATAGAAGTGACATTGCATTGTTTCTACGTAACATACAGGATTCTGCAGGGTTCATGGTAGAATCCATGAAAGACCTGGGTACGCTGACTGCGCGGATATCTTCCATGTTGGTATCAGCTCGCAGGGGACTCTGGCTACGCCAATGGTCTGCAGACGTGGAATCCAGGAGAAGTGTGGAGAACCTACCCTACACAGGTCAGGCTCTATTTGGGGAAGCATTGGATGCATGGATTTCCACGGCAACCGCGGGTAAGTCACCTTTCCTTCCCACTGCTACACCTCCTACGCAGAAACCTTTTTCTTCATCTGCATCGCAGTCCTTTCGGACCGCTAGGGCGCGAAAGTCCAAGCCTCCTACCACCTTCTTTAGAGGTGGTCGTGCAGCATCCTCAGCATGACGGTGGACCACACAGCCTGGAGGACTGGTTGGTGGGTGCGAGACTCAGACGTTTCAGACACGTCTGGGTGTCGTCTGGCCTGGATCCCTGGGTACAGGATATTGTTTCCCAGGGGTACAGACTGGGGTTTCAAGAACTCCCGCCTCACTGATTCTTCAAATCAGGCTTGCCAGCTTTGCTGACAGACAGGGCTATCCTACAGGAAGCCATCCTAAAATCGGAAAAGTCACAGGTCATTAGTCCAGTTCCACTTCATATGCAAAACAAGGGTTGTTATTCAAACCTTTTCGTGGTACCGAAACCGGATAGTTCGGTCAGACCAATTTTGAACTTGAAATCGCCGAATCCTAACCTGAAGGTGTTAAAATTCAAAATGGAGTCTCTCATAGCAGTAATCGGAGGGAGAGTTTCTGGTATCCCTGGATATCAAGGATGCGTGCCTCCACATTCTGATATGGCTGCCGCACCAGGCTTATCTCAGATTTGCACTATTAGATAGTCCTTATCAATTTCAGGCACTGCCATTCGACCTCTCCACAGCACCGAGGGTGTTCACCAAGGTGATGGCAGAGATGATGGTTCTCCTCCGCAGACAGGGGGTGAACATAATCCCATATCTGGACGATCTGCTGATAAAGGCATCGTCCAGAGAGGAGATGTTGCAGTCCATTGGTCTTACGACTCGTCTGCTC
Source organism: Pseudophryne corroboree (assembly GCF_028390025.1). Lineage (NCBI taxonomy): Eukaryota > Metazoa > Chordata > Amphibia > Anura > Myobatrachidae > Pseudophryne > Pseudophryne corroboree. Next base: position 206,660,416 of record NC_086450.1, on the reverse strand, counting down.
AGGGACCTCGGTTTGATCCTGAACCTTCCAAAATCACATTTGGAGCCGACAAGGAGATTGTCTTTTCTGGGAATGATCCTCGACACGAAAGTGCAGAGGATGTTTCTGCCAGAGGAGAAAGCGTTGGTGATTCAGCCAGCCCCGATATCTGTTCATCAGTGCATTCGCCTTCTGAGGAAGATAGTTGCCTCTTACGACGCTCTACAGTACGGAAGGTTTCATGCTCAGTCCTTTCAACTGGATCTCCTGGACAAGTGGTCAGGATCTCATCTACACATGCACCAGAGAATATGTCTGTCACCTAAAGCCAGGATTTAGTGCTGGCTGCCACTACCTCACCTTCTGGAGGGCCGCAGGTTCAGGATTCAGGACTGAATCCTTCTAACCACAGATGCAAGTCTCCGGGGCTGGAGCGTAGTCACTCGGGGAAACCTTCCAAGGAAGGTGGTCAAGCCTGGAATCCAGTCTTCCAATAAAAATTCTGTAACTAAGAGCCATCTACAACGGTCTTCTCCAAGCGGCCCATCTTCTGCGAGATCGAGCCATTCAAGTGCAGTCGGACAATGTAACGACGGTGGCCTACATAAACCGACAGGGCGGAACGAAGAGCATTGCTGCAATGTCAGAGGTAACGAGAATCATCCTGTGGGCGGAAAAACACGCGGTGGCGATGTCGGCAATCTTCATTCCGGGAGTGGAGAACTGGGAAGCGGACTTCCTCAACAGACACAATCTCCATCCGGGAGAGTGGGGTCTCCACCCAGAGGTGTTCGGAGAGGTGACAAGTCTTTGGGGTGTACCCCAGATAGACATGATGGCCTCCCACCTCAACAAGAAGCTTCGGAGGTACTGTTCCAGTACGAGGCACCCACAGGCAGTGGTGTTGGACGCCCTGATAACTCCGTGGGTGTTCAAGTCAGTGTATGTGTTCCCTCCACTTCCACTCATCCCAAGGATTCTCAAACTAATAAAAAGAACAAGAGTTCAGGCGATCCTCTTTGCTCCGGACTGAAGGGCTTGGTACGCTGATCTTCTTGAGTTACTGTTTGGAAGATCCGAAGCCTCTTCCTCTTCGAGAGGACCTTCTGCAACAGGGGCCGTTCGCTTATCAAGACTTACCACAGCTACATTGACGGCATGGAAGTTGAACGCCAGATCTTAGCTCGGAAGGGCATTCCGAACAAGGTTATTCCTACCCTGATACAGGCTAGGAAAGGAGTAACGTCTAAACCAGAGGTTCTCAACCTCGGTCCTCGGGAGCCCACACAGTGCATGTTATGCAGGTAACCCAGCAGGTGCACAGGTGTATTAATTACTCACTGACACATTTTAAAAAGTCCACAGGTGGAGCTAATTATTTCACTTGCGATTCTGTGAAGAGACCTGCAAAACATGCACTGTGTGGGCCCCCGAGGACCGAGTTTGAGAAACTCTGGTCTAAACATTACCATCGAATTTGTAAAAAGTACGTGTCTTTGTGTGAATCCAAGAAGTGTCCTACAGTGGAGTTTCAACTAGGGCGGTTTCTTCTCTTTCTGCAAGCAGGTGTGGATATGGGCCTGAGGTTGGGCTCCATAAAAGTCCAGATTTCGGTCTTGTCCATATTCTTGCAGAAACAATTTGCTGTTCTCCCTGAGGTTCATACTTTCTTGAAAGGGGTTCTGCACATCCAGCTTCCCTTTGTGCCTACTACGGCACCTTGGGATCTTAATGTGGTGCTGCAGTTCCTGTAGTCAGATTGGTTCGAACCTTTACAGGATGTTGATGTCAAGTTCCTTACTTGGAAGGTTGTTACACTATTGGCATTAGCGTCTGCTAGACGTGTGTCGGAATTGGGGGCATTGTCCTGTAAGAGCCCCTACTTGATTTTCCATGAAAATAGAGCTGACCTCAGGACATATCAGCAATTTCTTCCAAAGGTTGTGTCGGCTTTTCATATCAACCAACCTATTGTGGTGCCAGTGGCTACTGACTCCTCAATTACTTTAAAGTCCTTGGATGTTGTAAGGGCTTTGAAGATTTATGTGAAGAGAACTTCTCGTCACAGAAAGTCGGACGCTCTGTTTGTCCTTTTATGATCCCAACAAGGTTGGGTGGCTTGCTTCTAAGCAGACGATTTCTCGTTGGATCAGGTGTACTATCCAGCATGCTTATTCTACGGCAGGCTTGCCGTGTCCAACATCCATTAAGGCCCACTCTACTCGTAAAGTGGGTTCTTCCTGGGCAGCTGACCAGGGTGTCTCTGCTTTTACAACTTTTCCGAGCGGCTACTTGGTCAGGATCGAACACGTTTGCTAAGTTCTACAAGTTCGATACTTTGGCCTCTGAAGACCTTCAGTTTGGTCAATCAGCTCTCCCTCCCGTACTGGGAGCTTTGGGTACATCCCCCATGGTACTAATGTGGACCCCAGCATTCTCTAGGACGGAAGAGAAAATAGGATTTTAATTATCCTTTTCTCGTAGTCCGTAGAGGATGCTGGGCGCCCGCAGAGCGCTTCGTTTTCCTGCATTTGTTACTTAGTTAAGTACTGCGTTGTTACTTGGTTAAGTACTGTTGTTCAGCCGTTGCTGAATTGTTTCAAGCTGGTTAGCTTGGATTTCTGCTATGTGTGAGCTGGTGTGAATCTCACCACTATCTGTGTATTTCCTACTCTCGAAGTATGTCAGTCTCCTCGGGCACAGTTTCTAAACTGAGTCTGGTAGGAGGGGCATAGAGGGAGTAGCCAATCCACACTATTAAACTCTTAAAGTGCCAGTGGTTCCCAAAGGACTCGTCTATACCCCATGGTACTAATGTGGTCCCCAGCATCCTCTACGGACTACGAGAAAAAGATTTACCGGTAGGTAATTAAAATCCTATTTTTACACTTAGGGTTGTAAAGCATAATGATAAGCATCATTACACATCCATATACCATCTTGTCAAAGATCGAGTTTCCCTCTCACAAATATAACATTAATGGATACCATTGTTAGGGTTTAAATTTGGAGAGACACTCCTGTATGTCTGTCAGAGTGCCTTCTTGACATCATTTGTCAAACATACAGTGCTTAGTGAATATATATTTATAATATTGTCATCCTGTAAGAGTCTTGATGAATTTTTATAGTTTTATATTCACTTGTTTCAATCTCTAATTGTGTTCATTGCAGAAAATTGTTCAGGTTTTCTCTGATCAAGTCCAGGCCCACAGGGAGCAGCTAAACAAGACAAAGGCTGAACTGCATGACCTGGAGACAGAGACCACTGAAAGGTACAGCAAAAATGCAATTTATATAATACACGGTTGAGTCACATTATTATGACTGCCAGCTAATAGCCAGAGTAACCACCGCGTGCAGCACGGACAGCAGCTAGACAGGCTGGACTGTCATTTTAGACACGTCTGGTAGCCCCAGGTTCATTTTGACGGTGAGCTGCTTCACTGTAGTGCGTTGGTCGGCCCTCATGCACCTTTGTTTCTGACATTCACCGCTCGCATTAATGGCATGTGTTGCTCCTCAGTTTGCAAGTCAGTTATTTGCAATGATGCCATTTGTCCAGTCACTATACACCTTCACCACAGCATCACGTGTACTGTTCACAAACAGCGCTGTTTCAGAAACCACCTAAAAGCCAATAATCATCCCTTTTTGCAACTTGGATAAATCGCCCTTCTAGCCATGACAGCAACGAGTGATATGTGTGCAGATGGCCTGTCGACACCTTATATAATAATAATGTAACTCTACCGTGTATGTTATCTTATCATGTTCCATCTTGTTCTTGAAAGTGCTTTTTTTTTCTGGCTGGGTCCACAGGTTATCTACAGGATAACAATGGGATATGATGGAGCGATAGCAGATTGGCACCAAACGATCACAAGCTTTCAGTCCTCCCAGGATGCAACGGGCCCGTCCATGTATCCCCACTCACTGGCTCAGGCAAATCAGTTTTTGTTTGGGGTGGCAGGAGCCGGACCATGGTCAGAGGGCTGCTGTTTCTTGGCAGCCCTAAGCTTTCTTATTTTATTTTTATAGTCTTACTATGGTTTTTGAGTGATCTTTCCTAACAGCGTCTTATATGCATATTGGAAAGAGTCGCTCCAACAACTCTCCGCCGGGTCACAACAATGCTTACCCATGGTACAGTGCTGTCTCGGCGGGCGTCTGTCGGATATACTAGCAGGTCCAGCAGACGTTACCAGGCTGTGGCCGGAGCACGGGGAGAAGGTAAGGCATCGGTTCCACTTAGAAGGGGAATACGGACACAGCCGCACTGGGAGGAGACTACCAAACAGTAGCTGGCGTGCCGCCACCACGGGTGCTCCAGCGCTAGGCCTTAGGGATCATAAGGCACCAGGAATAGCATGAGGCCGCGATCCCTAGGGTTGATGTCAGCGGTGGGGAGTCGGACGCTCTCCTGTTCGCCCCTCCCCCCAATTCATGACCAGTTTCCGTCGGTCTCCCGCCATGAACTGTTGCCTCACTTCCGTCTCAGAAGCTACCTCGAGGGGTCTCGGTCGCAGCATAGGCCGCTGCGTCTGTGTTCACTAAACGCTACCGCGTGGAGACCCTGGTCGCAGTACAGGCGTCTGTATGACTGGTTCGTCTATGCACAGTGCGTCTGTGTTCACTTAAAGTTCCCGGAGCGGCAGTGTACACTAGTAGCATCTGGATCCACTCAACGTTCGCTAACGTATTGATCGATCTTGGAAGTGAGGCAAGTCTCCCTGTATCCCACTCTGAGTACGGGTTATACAGCACTAAATTTCTATCTACTTTTGTTAGTATGAATAGTTAAGTTTAGTGCCTATTGCATATGAGTCTGTGTACATTACTGTGGTTTTCTTCGCATTGCGTCTGAATACGTTAAGATCTGTATAGAACAGAATTCAGTAATATGTACCCCTACATACTTTAAAATGTACTTGTAGTTGATATTATGCTCGTATCACTAATATATAACATGTGACTGACTGCTAGTGGGATTGGTCACTTTAATATATGTTTGTCAGTTGATCTCCTGATCCTCAATGCGGGTGCATGGGTAGGGTCAGATTGATATCACTTTAGAGAGATAAAGTGGTTACAGTCACAAATTGTGTAGTACACTGTGAAAGTGCTGATTATTTATCATGTCTAGGAGCGTCAAAAGTGATTAGGGTACACTTACAGTAACACCAACACTCATATCATGTTTTGTGAAGCTGTATTATCCTCTCTGATCTGGTACAGGATGGTTTATGTGTAAAATGGTTTGCTGTTCAGCATAATACATCCCTGATCTACATCAGGTATAGATAGACCCATTGGGGCAATGTTTGCACAGACCTTGTCCAGTTTAGCTGAAAAGTTAATTCTTACAGCTTCAATACCAGGAATAGGGGTCACTATTAACCCATACATGCAGCTCCCTACCTACGGTATATCCCCAACAGCTTCTCCAATAAGACAAGCTGATGAACCGAATGTAAATAAATCATCGACTTCACAGGCTACACATTATGATCATAGACGATGAAAGCTCTATATACTCAATTTCAGCATAAGAAGAACAGGTAAAAGGTATCAGCTTAATGAATAAGCTGAATAAATGAGAGCAGAAAAGGCTAGTCTGTCATTAGAGGCAGCAGAGTCTGGGTTAAAAATAAGGCACCTGTGTTTAAATGTCCCAAAACAATAATTGGGCATCCTCACAAGGGCAGAATGCATGGAAAAGGATTGGGCTACACCCAATAAAATAGAATTCCCGGTAAATGGGATTCCAACATCCTTTTCCAGCTGGGGACTGTTTAAAATAGGGAAGTGCCTCCCAAAATAGATATGCATGTCATTTGATAGTGCAAAATTCTATATTGCCATCAACGTCAAAAGAGGAATGGTTTTAAAAAAAAAAACATAATGTCTCTGTCTGAGGCAGTCATAAGGCCAGCCATGACTTCAGCTTGCATGGAAAGAAGCACGATAGCTGCCTGGGCTTGTAACAGGCAGAAATAGATATGGGTAATGCTTCATGGAGGCGTCACCCTTCACAATAGCTGCTCGCAGAGCAGTTTGCTTACATACATGGAAAGCTGATTCAGAATCAAAGCAGGTTCTGGGAACTTATCTTTGGCTGGAACTCTCTGAGTAAAGAATTAACAGATATTTCCTTCCACATATAGCCCCTGGTTAGGGGTCTGATTTTCGGCCTTATCGGTCGTAAAGGAAAAGCAAAAGGATTGTAACGGCGACCAGAGGGCCCGCTTCTAAACGAGGATAAGCCATCAGAATGATGGTACAGGTCTCCTTCTGGGGGAGCCCAGGTAGCGGGCTGACTTCTTCAGTTTGCACAGATGGGTGCAAGAAGCGGTATCTCTAGTTTATGCTTTCCTTTCAAGAAGCATCCTCCTCGAAGGTTCTTCTGTTCCAGCCCATCTCGGGTAGAGGCGAAGGCGAGGTATTTGCATGTAGCAGTTCAGAAATTGCTGTTGTCAATGAGGGGTTTCTACTTCCAACCTGGGTTTGAGTCAGAAGGATCCTTCACTTCATTCTCAATCTCAAAAAGTCTAAACAGATAAATTTGGGTACCACGGTTCACATGGAGACATTGCGCTCCATAGTTTTGGGGGGGAGCCAGTAGATTACATGGTATTCCTGGATAAGTCAGGATGCTTACCTACAGGCTCCTATAGCACTGTCCATCAGTGTTATCTCAAGGTTTACCATCCTTCAGCAACATTTCAGTTCTAGGCCTTACCCTTTGGGTTAGCCACAGACCCAGAGTATTTACCAAAATGATTATGGCTGTTTATCTCCGCTAGCAGGGGATAAGAAAATTGCCATACCTTGACCACCTTTTTTATCCTTGCACAATTACAGGAATGGTTTCTGTGCCATCTCCAACACACAATGACTTGTCTGCAGAGACACGGGTGGTTCATAAATTGGCAGTCATCTCTGGTTCCGTCACAATGGATGACTCGCGGTAGGGCTGTACTGAATTCAAGTCGGCAGAAATTATTACCTCGGAACAGGATATCCAAGGTACAGTCAGGGGAGTTGTTACATAGTCAAACAATGGCCCTCATTCCGAGTTGTTCGCTCGCAAGCTGCTTTTAGCAGCTTTGCACACGTTAAGCCGCCGCCTACTGGGAGTGAATCTTAGCTTATCAAAATTGCGAACGAAAGATTCGCAATATTGCGAGAAGACTTCTCTGTGCAGTTTCTGAGTAGCTCGAGACTTACTCTTCCAGTGCGATCAGTTCAGTGCTTGTCGTTCCTGGTTTGACGTCACAAACACACCCAGCGTTCGCTCAGACACTCTTCCGTTTCTCCAGCCACCCCCGCGTTTTTCCCAGAACCGGTAGCGTTTTTTCACACACTCCCATAAAACGTCCAGTTTCCGCCCAGAAACACCCACTTCCTGTCAATCACATTACGATCACCAGAACGAAGAAAAAACCTTGTAATGCCGTGAGTAAAATACCTAACTGCATAGCAAATTTACTTGGCGCAGTCGCACTGCGGACATTGCGCATGCGCATTAGCGACTAAACGCTCCGTTGCGAGAAAAAAATAACGAGCTAACAACTCTGAATGACCTCCAATATCCGTTCACGCAGCAATGCGAATGATGGGTTTGATGGTGTCAACAATAGACATGGTGGAGTGTTCACAATTCCACTCAAGACCTATGCAGCATCTGTTTCTATTTACAGCCGCATCACACTGGATATGTCCAATCTCATCTGATGTTGGAAGTTAAGCAGTGTTGTGCCTGGTTAATTTCTCTGATAGGAGATCACCTGTGAATACCAGGTGGTATTGGTGGGCCAGATGGACGATAAACAAACAAGTACGTGGTACTGTCAGTAAAGGTAAGAAAGTCAATAGCCTGGTGGCTACAGACATTCCATCTAGATCAGGGGACACCCTTTTGGATATCAGGTTGGGAGATCCTGATAACAAATGCCAGTCTTCGGGGCTGGGGGGGCCATTGTCTGGAAGATTATGATTCTTGGGACTATGGACCACAGACGAAAGTTGCCTGCTAATAAACCTGTTAGCATTTCGGGCCATATACGTGGTCCTGATTCAGGCATGGGACACTCCTAAAGGAAAACCAGTCCAGAGCCACAGGGACAAGGCAACGGCAGTAGTGTACCTTAACCTTCAGAGAGGAACATTCTGCTAAACAGCAAGGAAGGAGGTAAGTCACATACTAAAGTGTGCAGAACTCCATCTTCCAGCCTTGTCTGCAGTGTTTGTTCCGGTAGTCCTAAACTGGGCAACAGACTTTCTCAGTCGACACGCCATTCAGGTAAGCGAATGGGCTTTGCACCCAAAAGTAATTTCAGACTCTGGTAGACAAGTGGGGTTGGCCAGAGATAGATCTCATGGAGTCCCATCTGAACAACAAAGAGCCCATAATCGGGTAAGGAACAATGGATCAGGGAGTGATCTTTGTGGACGTCTTTTCAGTGGGAATTTCTTTTCCCTTATGTGTTTTCTCAAATCATCCTGCTACCAAGGATATTGAGGAAAAGACAAAAAAAAGTGCTGGGATTCTAATAGCTCCGGCTTGGCCCAGAAGGCGTTGGTACACAGATCCGCAGAAAATGTCGAATGCCATTTCTGCTTCCTCTACGCCCAGATCTACTAATGCAGGGTCCTTATTTATTTATTACCAGTTATTTATATAGCGCACACATATTCCGCAGCGCTTTCCAGAGAATATTTGGCCATTCACATCAGTCCCTGCCCCAGTGGAGCTTACAATCTATATTCCCTACCACATGTACACGCACACACATTCATGCTAGGGTTAATTTTGTTGGGATCCAATTAACCTACCAGTATATTTTTGGATTGTGGGAGGAAACCGGAGTACCTGGAGGAAACCCAAGCAAGTACGGGGAGAATATACAAACTCCACACAGTTGGGCCATGGTGGGAATCGAACCCATGACCTCAGTGCTGTGAGGCAGTAATGCTAACCATTACACCATCCTTCACAGATATCTGGATCGACTGTCTTGACAGCGTGGTAAGAGGATTCTCACAGGTAAATCAAACAATGCTCAGAGCAAGAAAAACTTCCTTGGCTCGTATTTATCACCAAATATAGCAAGCCTATATTCATTGGTGTAATGGAAGAGGTATGGACCTGAAATCTTTCAGAGTTTCCAGGGTTCTAGCATTTGTTCAGGCAGGAATGGATAAAGGTTCAAGGGTGGCTTCCTTGAGAATGCAAGTGTCAGCATTGACTGTGTGGTTCCGAAAGTAAATTGCCAAATTGCAGGATGTGCGCACTTTTTTCAAGGAATGCTGCGCATTTAACCTCCTTTTGTTCCTCCTACAGTGCCTTAGGACTTAAGTCTAGTCCTCAAAGCCCTTCAAGTTGCTCCGTTTGAACCACTAAATAAAGTGGATCTTAAATGGTTGACAGCTAAAGTTCTCTTTCTACTGACTGGCATCAGCTAGAAGAGTGTCAGATTTAGGAGCACTGTCATGTTAATCTCCTTATCTGATGTTTTATCCAGATAAAGTAGTTCTCAGAAATAGGTCTGGGTATCTTCCTAAGGTGGGGTCTAGATTCCACCTTAATAAAGAAATTGTAGTCCCGGTTTTTTAGGTATTGGGACTTTCTGCGGGAGATGAGTCATTGGACGTAGTCCGGGCATTAAGGATTTACGTGGATCGTACGAGTGCCATCAGAAAAAAAACAGATTCTCTCTTCATTCTCTACGGATTTCACAAGAGAGGATGGCCTGCTACTAAACAGACGCTGGCAAGATGGCTTCGAATGACTATTTCAGAAGCATATTCTCGTGCTGATCTCCCTGTTTCCGGCTAATGTCTCTGTTCACTCTACTCGTAAGGTAGGTCCTTCATGGGCAGCACATCATGGCGCTTCAGCAGAACAGATAAGTAAGGCAGCCACATGGTCTTCCATTAACACACTTATTAGATATTAGGCCTTGGATACTTTTGCCTCTCATGACGCTGTATTCGGGCGAAGGGTACGCCTGTCCAATCAGGAGCGTCCCCACCACTAAAAATTGCTTTGGGAAATCCCATTGTTATCCTGTGGATAACCTGTGGACCCAACCAGAGAAATATACGGTATTTCTCCTATGTCCACAGGGATCCCACCCTGACGCACCTGATTTGAGGACCTTTCTTCTCACTAACCTCTTCCTTCTTGTACGGAAGGGTGTGCATGTGTGTTCTTGTCATCTGATTAGGGCTCTACATGATGCTCCTGCCTAAATGCTTTGGAATCCAACTGATTTGCCTGAGCCAGTGGGTGGGGATATATGGACGGGACCGTTGCATCCTTGGAGGACTGACAGCTTGTGATCGTTTGGTGCCAATCCGCTGTCGCTCCATCATATCCCATTGTTATCCTGTGGACATAGGAGAAATACCGTTATCAATGGTAAGTTCTTACCATAATGTATATATATTCGTGTGTTTCTCTATCATCCGTAAGGGATACTGGGGTCACTTAGTACGATGGGGTATAGATGGTGTCCAAAGGAGCCGGTGCACTTTAAATTCTGCAAACTGGGTGTGCTGGCTCCTCCCCTCTATGCCCTCCCTCACTGCCCAGTTTAGAAAAATGTGCCCTCAAGATAGGATGCACACTCTGGAGCTCCAGAGGATTTTTCTTCAGTTCATTTTAAAACTTTTATTTTTTTCAGGTTAGCTGTTGGGCTGCACCAAGGGACGCTGGGAGGGGAGCGACACCGGCCTCCTGGAGGTGCAGAGTCAGATCCACTGACAGTACAACGGTCATGGGGGTCAGTGTACCACAGGCATCGCGCTATAGCGCACACCGCCAGCACAGAGCCTGAAGATCAGAGTGTGGTGACGATTGCCGGGGTGTCACGCTAGCAGGATCCCCCCCGGTTCTTGGTGCGACATGGGGCAGGCATATTGACTCTCTTTTGTGTGATCCCATAGACCCCACCCTGTACAGACTGGCAGCTGCATTAAAAATAGGTGTTGGGGCCTCATTTTACACTTTATAGGGGACATTGCCAGTATAATAATGCCTGTAGCTCTGGCGCCATAGCAGGGGGCGGAGCTATCACAGAGCGGGACCAGCAGCTTTCTGGGGCTATTTCCTGGACAACCAGCTCCTCCAGGGAATACTCCACGGCCAGACTCTGGTACAGGGGTGTAGTTAAGGAGGAGAGCCCGCTGTGGGAACCTTGTCTTTGGATCCTCATGCATTATACAACCATATTGCCTATCTTCTAATTTCTAAATTGTTAGTTACATGCTGGGTGCTGGTCCCTCCTCTCTGAGTCTCTCCACACATACTGGGTTGGGCTGGCTTGCTTGTACCTGTGTGTATGTGTGTTTGTGTGAATGTAGATGTTCCCTGTCAGCATGGTGAAAAAAGCTGTGTGTAATATTTGTCACACCAGGTTTTCCCCCTCCCCCGCAGATTCTCTCATGTGTGAGCAATGTAGTCAGCTTTCACAAGACAATGGGGCTTCCGGGGGTGATTTGCAGGAACCAGCTTGGTTAAGTTCTATGAAAGCTATGATGGCTGACACATCCAATGAGTTAACTACTGCCAGACAGGAAAGGCAGCAGTTACAACAGTGTATGGCTGCTCTGGCTAAGGATAAGTCGGAGGGCAGGCGTGTGTCCCCTCTCTCACCTCCACTACCCCAAAAAAGGGGTTTACCTGACATTCATTCCGAATCCGAGGAGGGGGTGCCAGAGGTTGAAGAAGGGGAGGAGCTGGAATCTACGGTGGAGGCAGAAGATTCCTCTCCGACGCAGGATGTAGGGTCTCTTATACTTGCTATAAGGGATGTTTTGCATATTCCTAGTACTGAGATGGATGTGCAGCAATCTTGCTGGTCACCTTTGCTGATTCAAAGGAATTAGATGATCTTTTTAGGGAGCCATGGGTTTCTCCTGACAAGAAATTACAGGTGATAAAGAAATTGGTTGCTGCTTTCCCATTTTTCTCAAGAGGGGCGAAAGGTCTGGGAGATTCCCTCTGCTGTAGGTGCTTCAGTATCACACCTGTCAAAAAGGACAGTGCTACCAGTTCCGGGGGTTACTGCCTTAAAGGAACCTGCGGACAGTAAAATTTAAAATACCTTGAAATCTATTTTTGTTGCAGCAGCAGCCTCCCAGAGGCCTGTTATTGCTGGCTGTTGGGTGACTCACGCCATTCGTACCTGGGCGGGTAACCTTCAGGAGGGCCTGTCAGGAGATAAATCCCTGGCAGAAATTGTGATGCTGATTCAACATATCCAGGAATCTGCTAGTTTCCTCTGTGAAAAAATTCCAAAGCTTAGGCATTATTAATGCTCGTACTTCTGTCATGGAGGTTTCTTCATGCAGGGCTTTGTGGCTTCGCCATTGGGTTGCGGCCGCAGATTCATAGAGGAGTGTGGAGGCTTTACCTTTCACAGGAGACTGGATTTTTGGAGGCGAGTTAGATTTCGAAAGCTACCGTTGGAAAATCTACGTGTCTCCCATCTGCAGCTCCACTGACTATGCGCTCCTACACGGGACCTTCTCTGCAATCCTTTCGGACCGCAAGATATAAGGGAAAAACCAGAGGTGCCCCAAATGCGACAAGAGGTTCCAGAGGTAAGTCACGGAAACCTGCCAACACAGGATCTCAGGACCAGGGCGTCCGCTCTGTCTCCTCGAAGTTCTCAGCTTGACATTGTCCCTCCGCTCCTGGGGGATCGCAGGGTGAGAGCTCGTCTGAGATTCTTCAGCCTCCTTTGGAGAAGCTCCTGCCAGGATGCTTGGGTGAAGGACCTGGTTTCTCAGGGCTACAAACTAGAGTTCGAAAGTTCTCTGCCTCACAGGTTTTTGAAGTCAGGCTTACCGGCACCCGAGAAACTATGCCTTACATTACAGGAGGCCATTCAAATATTGGTTCAGAATCAAGTCATTGTTCCAGTGCCAATTCACAACGGAGCAAGGGATGTTATTCCAGACTCTTTGTGTTACCGAAACCGGACGGTTTGGTGAGGCCCATTTTGAACCTCAAATCGTTAAACCCATATCTGCGGGTTTTTTAGTTCAAAATGGAGTCTCTGAGAACAGTGATCTAGGTCTGGAGGATAGGGAGTTCTTAGTCTCTCTGTACATAAAGGATGCGTACTTCCATATTCCAATATGGCCGCCTCATCAAGCCTGCCTCCAGTTTGCTCTGCTGGACGAACATGATCAGTTCCAGGTGCTGCCCTTCGGCTTATCCACAGCGCTAAGAGTTTTCACCAAAGTGATGGCGGAAATTATGTTTCAACTCTGGATTCATGGGGTGAACATTGTCCCCTACCTGGACAATCTTTTTATAAAAGCGAGATCAAAGGAACAACTGTTGGACAGCATAAACTGCACAAAAAAACTACTGTCGCATCACGGATGGATTCTAAATAAACTGAAATCCCACCTTGAGCCAACTCAAAGGCTCCAGTTCCTAGGGATGATTTTGGACACGGTAGCTCAGAAGGTCTTCCTTCCCAAGGGCAAGGCAAGGACGATTCAGGAGATGGTTCGTGCGGTACTGAAGCCGAACCAGGTCTCAGTACATCTTTGCATAGGCCTGTTGGGAAAGATGGTGGCCTCCTGCGTGGCGATTCAGTACAGAAGATTCCATGCAAGGACTTTCCAACTGGATTTCCTGCGAAAATGGTTGGGTTCGAATCTACAGATACACCGCAAGCCAGAATTTCTCTCCTACGGTGGTTGAGGTCCTCCAACCTCTTGGAGGGTTGGAGCTTCGGGATTCAGGATTGGATTCTCAGAACCACAGACAGGAGTCTTCGAGGTTGGGGAGCTGTCACCCAAGGGACACAGTTCCAGGGCAGTTGGTCAGGCAACAAAGCCGTTCTTCCAATAAACATCCTGGAACTCAGAGTGATCTACAATGCCCTGCCACAGGCGTCTACCCTGCTTCAAGGTCGAGCCATACAGGTTCAGTCAGACAACGCCATGACAGTGGCGTACGTCAATCGGCAGAGAGGGACAAAGAGCAGGGCCTGCATGTGGGAGGTATTCAGAATACTCCTCCTCTTGGTAGAAAGGAATACAAGGGCGGTATTGGCCATATTCATTCCGGAGATGGACTTCCTAAATCGTCTTGACCTACACCCAGGAGAGTGGGTACTCCATCCGCAGGTATTTGATTGATAATGGATCAGTGGGGCTGTCCACAGATAGATCGGATGGCCTCTTGGCTCAACAAAAAGCTGTGGCGCTATTATTCCGGACAAGGGGGGTAATTCAGACTGGATCGCAGTCTGAATCTTTTTGTGGAGTGTGCACGCGCACACCGGGAGCCCAGTGAGATGCTATTGGCATCTCTGGGCTGCGATGGCCTCTGCCTGATTGACAGGCAGAGGCGGGAGGGGGCACGCCAACAGCGTAAGAACACTGTTGGCAGGGCACAGTCCGGACAACAGAGGTGTGTCCGGACCGTTGGGGCGGGCGCGACGGCTGCTTGCGACCCAGGATGTGGCGAGAAGGTCCCTGCCAGGCACAGGAGCTGCGCTGGTAGGGAGCTACTTGTCGGGTACAAAAGCATTGCCGCCGTGTGATGCTTTTGTACCTGTGAGGTGGGACAGAGCCAGACATGTGGGGCGGACTAGACCTGTGCTGGGAGTCCCCCCGCATGTCTGTGAAAGTGATCGTAGATATGCTAAATTTAGCACATCTATGATCAGCACTGAATTTACCCCCAAGGTTATTACAAACATGATTCAAGCCAGGAAGGCTGTCACGTCCAAGCATTGTCATCATATCTGGAAACAATATGTCTCCTGGTGTGAGGGCCGGAGATATACTGCGTATTTCAACCTGGGGCGCTATTTGCGTTTCTTACAATCAGGTGTGAACAGGAAGCTATGGTTGGGCTCCATTAAGGTGCAGATCTTGGCCTTGTCCATTTTCATCCAGAAGAAATTGTCTGCTTTACCTGAAGTCCAGACGTTCTTACAGGGTGTCCTTCACATCCAGCCTCCTTTTGTGCTGCACACAGCGCCTTGGGATCTAAACGTGGTTTTGACCTTTCTCTTACGTCCTAGAGGATGCTGGGGTCCATTTTAGTACCATGGGGTATAGACGGTTCCGCAGGAGCCTTCAGCACTTTAAGACTTTTCAACAGTGTGAACTGGCTCCTCCCTCTATGCCTTTCCTCCAGATCTCAGTTTAGAAAATGTGCCCGGGAGACTGGCTGCACATCAGTGAAGCTCTACTGAGTTTTGTTGAAAAAGACTGTTAGGTTTTTTATTTTACAGGGAAGCTGCTGGCAACAGTTTCCCTGCTTCGAGGGATTTAGGGGGGGGGGGGGGGGGGGAGTAGGAACCAACTTCTCAGTTAGTTTAATGGCTCTGCTTCCGCTGACAGGACACCATTAGCACCTGAAGGGTACTGAACACAGCCCTTGCCTGGCTGCTGCTCACTCCCACAGCACTGCCGCCACCCCCTAACAGAGTCAGAAGGTTGGTGAGTATTAACCGGAGACCTGCAGAGAGGGGCCCTCCGGTCATCAAGGCGGCATAAAGGTACCAGAGCAGCGCGGGACGTTGCGCAGCAACATGTCTTTCAGCACAAGAGAATTGCTTGTAACACTCATTTGGCGCCATTTTCTCCTCACAGAGACGCCGGAGCGCTAATCCTACAGGCTGCTTCTCCTCACACGTCGCTAATACAAGTACCAGGGTGTTCTGGAAGGGGAGCTTACCGGCACCCGAGAAACTATGCCTTACATTACAGGAGGCCATTCAAATATTGGTTCAGAATCAAGTCATTGTTCCAGTGCCAATTCCACAACGGAGCAAGGGATGTTATTCCAGACTCTTTGTGTTACCGAAACCGGACGGTTTGGTGAGGCCCATTTTGAACCTCAAATCGTTAAACCCATATCTGCGGGGTTTTTAGTTCAAAATGGAGTCTCTGAGAGCAGTGATCTAGGTCTGGAGGGTAGGGAGTTCATAGTCTCTCTGTACATAAAGGATGCGTACTTCCATATTCCAATATGGCCGCCTCATCAAGCCTGCCTCCAGTTTGCTCTGCTGGACGAACATGATCAGTTCCAGGTGCTGCCCTTCGGCTTATCCACAGCGCTAAGAGTTTTCACCAAAGTGATGGCGGAAATTATGTTTCAACTCTGGATTCATGGGGTGAACATTGTCCCCTACCTGGACAATCTTTTTATAAAAGCGAGATCAAAGGAACAACTGTTGGACAGCATAAACTGCACAAAAAAACTACTGTCGCATCACGGATGGATTCTAAATAAACTGAAATCCCACCTTGAGCCAACTCAAAGGCTCCAGTTCCTAGGGATGATTTTGGACACGGTAGCTCAGAAGGTCTTCCTTCCCAAGGGCAAGGCAAGGACGATTCAGGAGATGGTTCGTGCGGTACTGAAGCCGAACCAGGTGAGCACATAATTTATTGAAGTCTGCCGGCTTCACATTGGATAAAAAGCCCTGTTTTGGTATATATGTATATTCATTGTATGTAATGCATATAGGGCGCGTGGTGTGGACTGGCAATCCCCTCTGGGTCTCTCTGACAGACTTTAGGTAGATCTGTCCCCAATAGCTCCCCTGTGTGTGTGAGTGGTGTGACTGTACACGTGTGTAACATATCTTGAGAAAGTTCTACCCCAGAGGAAACCATTTTGGAGGCAAAAGAGTGTTCTGAGCCTGTGTGGGTGAGAGAGCTGCAGAGTAATATGTAAATTCTCTGAGTCTGAAAAACAGACAAAGCAAGACAATCTGTGGAGGATGCTCTGTTTGCTGATTCCTCCACGTGACCCACTCGGGACCCTTCCTGTTCCCAGAAAAGGTCTCTGACCCAAATTATGCAAAGGGACACTGACACAGATTCCGACACTGAAGTCGACACTGGAGATTTGAGGGGGGTAGATCCCAAACTGGCTAAGAGCATTCAATGTATGATAGTCACTATAAAAGAGTTGTTGAATTCCTGACACAACACCTCCACCTGAGGAAAAAGATTATTTTAAATTAAATAAAAAAACAGGTGGTGACTTTTCCTCCGTCTAAGGACCCTTTCCCTGAAGAGGATAGGCGTAAGTGGGAGTCACCCCCAATGATAGACACCTCAGTCTCTAGGTTGTCAAAGAAAATAAGATTTTAAACCTACCGGTAAATCTTTTTCTCCTAGTCCGTAGAGGATGCTGGGGACTCCGTAAGGACCATGGGGTATAGACGGGCTCCGCAGGAGACATGGGCACTCTAAAGACTTTAGAATGGGTGTTCACTGGCTCCTCCCTCTATGCCCCTCCTCCAGACCTCAGTTAGAGAAACTGTGCCCAGAGGAGACGGACAGTATGAGGAAAGGATTTTTGTTAATCTAAGGGCAAGATTCATACCAGCCCACACCATCCACACCGTATAACCTGGAATATACGCAACCAGTTAACAGTATGAACAAAACAGCATCAGCCAAAGCCTGATCTTAACTGTAACATAACCCTTAAAGCAACAAATATATACAAGCCTTGCAGAAATATGTCCGCACTGGGACGGGCGCCCAGCATCCTCTACGGACTAGGAGAAAAAGATTTACCGGTAGGTTTAAAATCTTATTTTCTCTTACGTCCTAGAGGATGCTGGGGACTCCGTAAGGACCATGGGGATTATACCAAAGTTCCAAACCGGGCGGGAGAGTGCGGATGACTCTGCAGCACCGATTGAGCAAACATGAGGTCCTCATCAGCCAGGGTATCAAACTTGTAGAATTTTGCAAAGGTGTTTGAACCCGACCGAGTAGGTGCTCGGCAAAGCTGTAACGCCGAGACACCTCGGGCAGCCGCCCAAGAAGAGCCCACCTTCCTAGTGGAATGGGCCTTTTTCGAATTTGGTACCGGCAATCCAGCCATAGAATGAGCCTGCTGAATCGTGTTACAGATCCAGCGAGCAATAGTCTGCTTAGAAGCAGGAGCGCCAACCTTGTTGGCCGCATACAGGACAAACAGTGCCTCTGTTTTCCTAATCCGAGCCGTCCTGGCTACGTAAATTTTTAAGGCCCGGACTACATCCAGGGACTTGGAATCCTCCAAGTCTCCCGTAACCACCGGCACCACAATAGGTTGGTTCATATGAAACAATGAAACCACCTTAGGCAAAAATTGAGGACGCGTCTTCAACTCTGCTCTATCCACATGGAAAATCAGATAGGGGCTTTTGTGAGACAAAGACGCCAATTTGGACACCCGCCTTGCAGATGCCAAGGCCAACAACATGGCCACCTTCCAAGTGAGAAATTTTAATTCAACTGTTTGAAGAGGCTCAAACCAGTGAGATTTTAGGAACTGTAACACCACGTTAAGGTCCCAAGGTGCCACTGGGGGCACAAAAGGAGGCTGGATGTGCAGCACTCCCTTTACAAAAGTCTGGACTTCTGGGAGAGAAGCCAATTCCTTCTGAAAGAATATAGATAGGGCCGAAATCTGTACCTTAATGGAGCCTAACTTCAGGCCCATATCCACTCCTGTTTGTAGAAAGTGGAGAAAACGGCCCAAGTGGAAATCTTCCGTAGGAGCATTCTTGGCTTCACACCAAGATACCTACTTCCTCCATATACGGTGATAATGTTTCGCCGTCACCTCCTTCCTAGCCTTTATCAGAGTAGGGATGACTTCCTCCAGAATACCTTTCCCAGCTAGGATTCGGTGTTCAACCGCCATGCCTTCAAACGTAACCGCGGTAAGTCTTTGAATACGCAGGGCCCCTGCTGCAACAGGTCCTCCCTGAGAGGAAGAGGCCATGGATCTTCTGTGAGCATCTCCTGAAGATCTGAATACCAGGCCCTTTGAGGCCAATCTGGAACAATGAGTATTGTCCGAACTCTTTTTCGTCTTATGATTCTCAATATTTTTGAGATGAGAGGAAGAGGAGGGAACACATAGACCGATTGAAAAACCCACGGTGTCACCAGGGCGTCTACCGCTACTGCCTGAGGGTCCCTTGACCTGGCACAATACCTCCGAATCTTCTTGTTGAGGGGTGACGCCATCATGTCTATTTGAGGAAGTCCCCAAAGACTTGTTATCTCAGCAAAAACTTCTTGATGAAGTCCCCACTCTCCTGGATGGAGATCGTGTCTGCTGAGGAAGTCTGCTTCCCAGTTGTCCACTCCCGGAATGAAGACTGCTGACAGAGCGCTTACGTGATTTTCCGCCCAGCGAAGAATCTTGGTGGCTTCCGACATTGCCACTCTGCTCCTTGTCCCGCCTTGGCGGTTTACATGAGCCATGGCTGTGACGTTGTCTGATTGAATCAGAACCGGCAGGTCGCGAAGAACATTCTCCGCTTGTCGTAGGCCGTTGTATATGGCCCTTAATTCTAGAATGTTGATGTGTAGACAAGCCTCCTGGCTCGACCATAGTCCCTGAAAATTTCTTCCTTGCGTGACTTCTCCCCATCCTCGGAGGCTCGCGTCCGTGGTCACCAGAACCCAGTCCTGAATGCCGAACCTGCGACCCTCTAGAAGGTGAGCACTCTGCAGCCACCACAGGAGAGACACCCTGGCCCTGGGGGACAGGCTTATTTTCTGATGAATTTGAAGATGGGACCCGGTCCACTTGTCTAGAAGGTCCCACTGAAATGTCCTCGCATGAAACCTGCCGAAGGGGATCGCCTCATAGGTCACCACCATTTATCCCATTACTCGAGTGCATTGATGAAATGACACTCTGTTCGGTTTTAACAGGACTCTGACCATGTTCTGGAGTTCCTGGACTTTTTCCATCGGGAGAAAAACCCTGTTTTTTGTTCCGTGTCCAGAATCATGCCTAAGAACGATAGCCGAGTTGTTGGAACCAACTGTGACTTTGGTAGATTTAGAATCCAGCCTTGTTGCTGCAGCACTCTCAGGGAGAGCGACACGCTTTTCAGCAACTGATCTCTCTATCTCGCTTTTATCAGGAGATCGTCCAAGTCAGTGGCGGAACTAGCGAGCGGTGGGCCCAGGTGCGACAAAATGCTTTGGGCCTCATCCCATCCACGTCCACCCCCTCACCCCTGGAGAGGTTCTGGTGAGGGGGACCTGCTCAGGGCCAGGGAAATGGATACCTAGCAACAGTGCCGTAACTAGACATTTTAGCGCTGTGTGCAAGAAACGGCATTGGAGCCCCCCCCCCCACCTATGTAAAACGGGAAGTGCGCGCCGTAGGCACGCGTAAAAAATATATATATAGGGGCGTGGCTTCACGGGGAAGGGGTGTGGCCACAAAATAGCACAGTAGTCTCCATTATTCAAATGACGCCGCACAGTAGCACCACTACACCAGGTAGAGCCCCTTTTACACATTACGGCGGACAGATTCCCCTTTTTACACATTACGGCAGACAGCGTCCCGTTTTTACACATTACGGCAGACAGCATCCCCTTTTTACACATTACGGCAGACAGCGTCCCCTTTTTTACACATTACGGCAGACAGCGTCCCGTTTTTACACATTACGACAGACAGCGATCCCGGAACCTAGTAGCCCAACGTCTCTCTGAGCGTCTCTCATATATAAGACTGCGTCTTTAATGTGACCTTAGGTCAATAAAATGGTATCCCTATCTAGGGTATCAATGTCAGCTGACAAGGTATCTGTCCAAGCTGCTACTGCACTACAAACCCAAGCCAATGCTATTGCCGGTCTGAGCAAACCACCCGTATGTGAATAAATTGATTTTAAGGTAGATTCCTGCCTGCGATCAGCAGGATCCTTGAGGGCCGCCGTGTCTGGAAACGGTAGCGCCACCTTCTTGGACAAGTGCGTCAAAGCTTTGTCCATCCTGGGCGAGGATTCCCACCGTACCTGTCCTGTGCAGGGAAAGGATACGCCATAAGAATCCTCTTGGGAATCTGCAGTTTTTTGTCTGGAGTTTCCCAAGCTTTTTCAAATAACGCGTTCAGCTCATGAGATGGGGGAAAGGTTACCTCAGGTTTCTTTTCCTTAAACATGCATACCCTCGTGTCAGGGACAGAGGGGCCATCTGTGATATGTAAAACATCTTTTATTGCAATAATCATATAATTAATACTTTTGGCCACCCTTGGGTGTAACCTCGCATCATCGTAGTCGACACTGGAGTCAGAATCCGTGTCGGTATCAGTGTCTGCTACTTGGGACAGGGGATGTTTTTGAGACCCTGGAGGGCCCTGTGACACAGTCAAAGCCATTGATTCACTCACTGTTTTATCCCTGGACTCTGCTTTGTCCAATCTCTTATGTAATAAAGCCATATTTGCATTTAAAACATTCCACATATCCAACCAATCAGGTGTATGCGTTGCAGACGGAGACACCACAATCATCTGCTCCACCTCCTCCTTAGATGAGCCTTCCGCTTCAGACATGCCGACACACGTACCGACACTCCCACACACTCGGGGATATATCTATATGGAGACAGTCCCCCAATAAGGCCCTTTGG
The DNA here is from genome assembly GCF_028390025.1 of Pseudophryne corroboree. Lineage (NCBI taxonomy): Eukaryota > Metazoa > Chordata > Amphibia > Anura > Myobatrachidae > Pseudophryne > Pseudophryne corroboree. The sequence continues at coordinate 206,638,990 of NC_086450.1, read as the reverse complement.
AGAGACAGAGAGAGAGAGTGCGCCAGCACACACCCAGCGCCACTGGACACTGGAATAAAATCCCAGTTAGTATTCAGCGCTTTTATATATATATATATATATATATATATATATATATATACAGGTTGAGTATCCCATATCCAAATATTCCGAAATACGGACTTTTTTGAGTGAGATAGTGAAACCTTTGTTTCTCTAACGTCCGTAGTGGATGCTGGGGACTCCGTAAGGACCATGGGGAATAGACGGGCTCCGCAGGAGACTGGGCACTCTAAAGAAAGATTCAGTAGTATCTGGTGTGCACTGGCTCCTCCCTCTATGCCCCTCCTCCAGACCTCAGTTAGAATCTGTGCCCGGCCAGAGCTGGGTGCTCCTAGTGGGCTCTCCTGAGCTTGCTAGAAAAGAAAGTATTTTGTCAGGTTTTTTATTTTCAGAGAGCTTCTGCTGGCAACAGACTCTGCTACGAGGGACTGAGGGGAGAGTAGCAAACCTACTCACGGCAGCTAGGTAGCGCTTCTTAGGCTACTGGACACCATTAGCTCCAGAGGGATCGAACACAGGTACCTAACCTTGATCGTCCGTTCCCGGAGCCGTGCCGCCGTCCCCCTCGCAGAGCCAGAAGTACAGAAGCAGCAGAAGCATGAAGACATCGAAATCGGCGGCTGAAGACTCCTGTCTTCACTTAAGGTAGCGCACAGCACTGCAGCTGTGCGCCATTGCTCCCACAGCACACCGCACACTCCGGTCACTGTAGGGTGCAGTATACAGGTGCAATAGAGGGTAAAAAAGAGAGGGGGGGCACATAAATTTAGGCGCAGAGATATATTTAACAGCAGCTACGGGGTAAACACTAAGGTACAGTGTAATCCCTGGGTTATATAGCGCAGGGGTGTGTGCTGGCATACTCTCTCTCTGTCTCCCCAAAAGCCTTTGTGGGGTCCTGTCCTCAGTCAGAGCATTCCCAGTGTGGCTGTGTGTCGGTACGCCTGTGTCGACATGTTTGATGAGGAAGGATACATGGAGGCAGAACAAGTGCAGCTGAGTGTGGTGTCGCCGCCGACGGTGCCGACACCTGATTGGATGGATATGTGGAAGGTGTTAAATGATAATGTAAACTCCTTGCATAACAGATTGGATAAAACTGTAACCTTGGGACAGTCAGGGTCTCAACCCATGCCTGATCCTACAGCGCAGAGGCCGTCGGGGTCTCAAAAGCACACACTATCCCAGATAGTTGACACAGATGTCGACACGGAATCTGACTCCAGTGTCGATAACGATGAGGCAAAGTCCAGCCTAAAATGACTAAATCCATCCGCTACATGATTGTAGCAATGAAGGATGTATTACACATTTCTGACGAAAATCCTGTCTCTGACGAGGATTTATATGTATGGGGAGAAAAAGCATGAAGTGACTTTTCCCCCTTCACATGAATTAAATGAATTATGTGAAAAAGCGTGGGATTCCCCTGACAGGAAGGTGATAATTTCCAGGAGATTACTTATGGCGTATCCTTTCCCGCCAACGGACAGGTTACGCTGGGAATCCTCCCCTAGGGTAGACAAGGCGTTGACACGCTTGTTTAAGAAGGTGGCCCTGCCGTCTCAGGATACGGCCGCCCTAAAGGATCCTGCGGATAGAAAGCAGGAAGCTATCCTGAAGTCTGTTTATACAACCGACTTTAAAAAACACATGGAGGTTTTACCTTATAAGGGTGAGGAATTGTTTGGGGACGGTCTCTCGGACCTACTTTCCACAGATACGGCTGGGAAGTCAAATTTCTTGCCTTATGTCCCTCCACAGCCTAAGAAAGCACCGTATTACCAAATGCAGTCCTTTCGTTCTCAGAAGAGCAAGAAGGTCAGAGGTGCGTCCTTTCTTGCCAGAGGCAGGGGTAGAGGAAAAAAGCTGCACCATGCAGCTAGTTCCCAGGAACAAAAGTCTTCCCCGGCTTCCACTAAATCCACCGCATGACGCTGGGGCTCCACAGGCGGAGCCAGGAGCCGTGGGGGTGCGTCTCCGACATTTCAGCCACCAGTGGGTTCGCTCACAGGTGGATCCTTGGGCTATACAAATTGTGTCTCAGGGATACAAGCTGGAATTCGAGGTGACGCCCCCTCACCGTTACCTAAAATCGGCCTTACCAACTTCCCCCATGGAAAGGGAGATAGTGTTGGCGGCAATTCACAAACTTTTTCTCCAGCAGGTGGTGGTAGAGGTTCCCCCCCCTTCAACGGGGAAGGGGCTACTATTCCACTATGTTTTTGGTACCGAAACCGGACGGTTCGGTCAGACCCATTTTAAATTTAAAATCCCTGAACATTTATCTGAAGAAATTCAAGTTCAAAATGGAATCGCTCAGAGCGGTCATTGCAAGCCTGGTAGAGGGAGATTTTATGGTGTCTCTGGACATCAAGGATGCTTACTTGCATGTCCCCATTTATCCGCCTCATCAGGAGTACCTCAGGTTTGTGGTACGGGACTGTCATTACCAATTCCAGACGTTGCCGTTTGGCCTGTCCACGGCACCGAGAGTTTTTACCAAGGTGATGGCGGAAATGATGGTGCTCCTTCGGAAGCAAGGGGTTACAATTATCCCATACTTGGACGATCTCCTCATAAAGGCGAGGTCCAGGGAGCAGTTGCTGATCAGCGTAGCACACTCCCAGGAAGTGTTGCGTCAGCACGGCTGGCTTCTGAATATTCCAAAGTCGCAGCTGATTCCTGCGACGCGTCTGCCCTTCCTGGGCATGATTCTGGACACAGACCAGAAGAAGGTGTTTCTCCCGGAGGAGAAGGCTCAGGAGCTCATGACTCTGGTCAGAGACCTCCTAAAGCCAAAACAGGTGTCGGTGCATCACTGCACACGAGTCCTGGGAAAGATGGTGGCGTCATACGAAGCCATTCCCTTCGGCAGGTTCCATGCGAGGATCTTTCGGTGGGATCTGCTGGACAAGTGGTCCGGATCGCATCTTCAGATGCATCGGATGATCACCCTGTCCCCCAGGGTCCCAGGGTGTCTCTTCTGTGGTGGCTACAAGGTGCTCACCTCCTCGAGGGCCGCAGATTCGGCATACAGGACTGGGTCCTGGTGACCACGGATGCAAGCCTCCGAGGGTGGCGGGCAGTCACTCAAGGAAGAAACTTCCAAGGGCTGTGGTCAAGTCAGGAGACTTGTCTGCACATAAATATCCTGGAGCTACGGGCCATATACAACGCCCTGAGTCAAGCGGAGCCTCTGCTTCGAGACCAACCAGTGCTGATTCAGTCAGACAACATCACGGCAGTCGCTCATGTAAACCGCCAGGGCGGCACAAGAAGCAGGGTGGCAATGGCAGAAGCCACCAGGATTCTTCGTTGGGCGGAGAATCACATGCAAGCACTGTCAGCAGTGTTCATTCCGGGAGTGGACAACTGGGAAGCAGACTTCCTCAGCAGACACGACCTCCACCCGGGAGAGTGGAGACTTCATCAAGAAGTTTTCACGCAGATTGTAAATCGATGGGAACTGCCACAGGTGGACATGATGGCGTCCCGCCTCAACAAAAAATTAAAGAGGTATTGCGCCAGGTCAAGGGACCCTCAGGCGATAGCTGTGGACGCACTGGTGACACCGTGGGTATTCCAGTCGGTCTATGTGTTTCCTCCTCTTCCTCTCATACCCAGGGTACTGAGAATCGTAAGAAAAAGTGGAGTGAGAACAATACTCATTGTTCCGGATTGGCCAAGAAGGACTTTGTACCCGGAACTGCAAGAAATGCTCACAGAGGACCCATGGCCTCTGCCTCTCAGACAGGACCTGTTGCAACAGGGGCCCTGTCTGTTCCAAGACTTACCGCGGCTGCGTTTGACGGCATGGCGGTAGAACGCCGGATCCTAGCAGAAAATAAGATTTTACTTACCGATAAATCTATTTCTCGTAGTCCGTAGTGGATGCTGGGGACTCCGTCAGGACCATGGGGAATAGCGGCTCCGCAGGAGACAGGGCACAAAAGTAAAAGCTTTAGGATCAGGTGGTGTGCACTGGCTCCTCCCCCTATGACCCTCCTCCAAGCCTCAGTTAGGATACTGTGCCCGGACGAGCGTACACAATAAGGAAGGATTTTGAATCCCGGGTAAGACTCATACCAGCCACACCAATCACACTGTACAACCTGTGATCTGAACCCAGTTAACAGCATGATAACAGCGGAGCCTCTGAAAAGATGGCTCACAACAATAATAACCCGATTTTTGTAACAATAACTATGTACAAGTATTGCAGACAATCCGCACTTGGGATGGGCGCCCAGCATCCACTACGGACTACGAGAAATAGATTTATCGGTAAGTAAAATCTTATTTTCTCTGACGTCCTAGTGGATGCTGGGGACTCCGTCAGGACCATGGGGATTATACCAAAGCTCCCAAACGGGCGGGAGAGTGCGGATGACTCTGCAGCACCGAATGAGAGAACTCCAGGTCCTCTTTAGCCAGGGTATCAAATTTGTAGAATTTTACAAACGTGTTCTCCCCCGACCACGTAGCTGCTCGGCAGAGTTGTAATGCCGAAACCCCTCGGGCAGCCGCCCAGGATGAGCCCACCTTCCTTGTGGAATGGGTCTTGACAGATTTAGGCTGTGGCAGGCCTGCCACAGAATGTGCAAGTTGAAATGTGCTACAAATCCAACGAGCAATCGTCTGCTTAGAAGCAAGAGCACCCAGTTTGTTGGGTGCATACAGGATAACAGCGAGTCAGTTTTCCTGACTCCAGCCGTCCTGGAAACCTATATTTTCAGGGCCCTGACAACATCTAGCAACTTGGAGTCCTCCAAGTCCCTAGTAGCCGCAGGTACCACAATAAGCTGGTTCAGGTGAAACGCTGACACCACCTTAGGAAGAAACTGGGGACGAGTCCGCAGCTCTGCCCTGTCCGAATGGACAATCAGATATGGCTTTTGTGAGACAAAGCCGCCAATTCTGACACTCGCCTGGCCGAGGCCAGGGCCAACAGCATGGTCACTTTTCATGTGAGATATTTCAAATCCACAGATTTGAGCGGTTTAAAATGTGATTTGAGGAATCCCAGAACTACGTTGAGATCCCACAGTGCCACTGGAGGCACAAAAAGGGGGTTGTATATGCAATACTCCCTTGACAAACTTCTGGACTTCAGGAACTGAAGCCAATTCTTTCTGGAAGAAAATTGACAGGGCCGAAATTTGAACCTTAATGGACCCCAATTTTAGGCCCATAGACACTCCTGTTTGCAGGAAATGCAGGAATCGACCGAGTTGAAATTTCTTCGTGGGGCCTTCCTGGCCTCACACCACGCAACATATTTTCGCCACATGTGGTGATAATGTTTTGCGGTCACCTCCTTCCTGGCTTTGACCAGGGTAGGAATGACCTCTTCCGGAATGCCTTTTTCCCTTAGGATCTGGCGTTCCACCGCCATGCCGTCAAACGCAGCCGCGGTAAGTCTTGGAACAGACCTGGTACTTGCTGAAGCAAGTCCCTTCTTAGCGGCAGAGGCAATGAGTCCTCTGTGAGCATTTCTTGAAGTTCCAGGTGCCACGTCCTTCTTGGCCAATCCGGAGCCACGAGTATAGTTCTTACTCCTCTACGTCTTATAATTCTCAGTACCTTGGTTATGAGAAGCAGAGGAGGGAACACATACACCGACTGGTACACCCACGGTGTTACCAGAAAGTCCACAGATATTGCTTGAGGGTCTCTTGACCTGGCGCAATACCTGTCCAGTTTTTTGTTCAGGCGGGACGCCATCATGTCCACCTTTGGTCTTTCCCAACGGTTCACAATCATGTGGAATACTTCCCGATGAAGTCCCCATTCTCCCGGGTGGAGGTCGTGCCTGCTGAGGAAGTCTGCTTCCCAGTTGTCCACTCCCGGAATGAACACTGCTGACAGTGTTATCACATGATTTTTCGCCCAGCGAAGAATCCTTGCAGTTTCTGCCATTGCCCTCCTGCTTCTTGTGCCGCCCTGTCTGTTTACGTGGGCGACTGCCGTGATGTTGTCCCACTGGATCAATACCGGCTGACCTTGAAGCAGAGGTCTTGCTAAGCTTAGAACATTGTAAATTGCCCTTAGCTCCAGTATATTTATGTGGAGAGAAGTCTCCAGACTTGATCACACTCCCTGGAAATTTTTTCCCTGTGTGACTGCTCCCCAGCCTCTCAGGCTGGCATCCGTGGTCACCAGGACCCAGTCCTGAATGCCGAATCTGCGGCCCTTTAGTAGATGAGCACTCTGCAGCCACCGCAGAAGAAACACCCTTGTCCTTGGAGACAGGGTTATCCGCTGATGCATCTGAAGATGCGATCCGGACCATTTTTCCAGCAGATCCCACTGAAAAGTTCTTGCGTGAAATCTACCGAATGGAATCGCTTCGTAAGAAGCCACCATTTTTCCCAGGACCCTTGTGCAATGATGCACTGACACTTTTCCTGGTTTTAGGAGGTTCCTGACTAGCTCGGATAACTCCCTGGCTTTCTTCTCCGGGAGAAACACCTTTTTCTGGACTGTGTCCAGAATCATCCCTAGGAACAGCAGACGTGTCGTCGGAAACAGCTGCGGTTTTGGAATATTTAGAATCCACCCGTGCTGTCGTAGAACTACTTGAGATAGTGCTACTCCGACCTCCAACTGTTCTCTGGACCTTGCCCCTATCAGGAGATCGTCCATTTTCTTTGAAGAAGAATCATCATTTCGGCCATTACCTTGGTAAGGACCCGGGGTGCCGTGGACAATCCAACCGGCAGCGTCTGAAACTGATAGTGACAGTTCTGTACCACGAACCTGAGGTACCCTTGGTGAGAAGGGCAAATTGGGACATGGAGGTAAGCATCCCTGATGTCCCGGGACACCATATAGTCCCCTTCTTCCTGGTTCGCTATCACTGCTCTGAGTGACTCCATCTTGATTTGAACCTTTGTATGTAAGTGTTCAACTATTTCAGATTTAGAATAGGTCTCACCGAGCCGTCTGGCTTCAGTACCACAATATAGTGTGGAATAATACCCCTTTCCTTGTTGTAGGAGGGGTACTTTGATTATCACCTGCTGGGAATACAGCTTGTGAATTGTTTCCACTACTGCCTCCCTGTCGGAGGGAGACGTTGGTAAAGCAGACTTCAGGAACCTGCGAGGGGGAGACGTCTCGAATTTCCAATCTGTACCCCTGGGATACTACTTGTAGGATCCAGGGGTCCACTTGCGAGTGAGCCCACTGCGTGCTGAAACTCTTGAGACGACCCCCCCCACCGCACCTGAGTCCACTTGTACGGCCCCAGCGTCATGCTGAGGACTTGGCAGAAGCGGTGGAGGGCTTCTGTTTCTGGGAATGGGCTGCCTGCTGCAGTCTTCTTCCCTTTCCTCTATCCCATGGCAGATATGACTGGCCTTTTGCCCGCTTGCCCTTATGGGGACGAAAGGACTGAGGCTGAAAAGACGTTGTCTTTTTCTCCTTTATACGGCAATACTTCCATGTGCCGTTTGGAATCTGCATCACCTGACCACTGTCGTGTCCATAAACAACTTCTGGCAGATATGGACATCACACTTACTCTTGATGCCAGAGTGCAAATATCCCTCTGTGCATCTCGCATATATAGAAATGCATCCTTTAAATGCTCTATAGTCAATAAAATACTGTCCCTGTCAAGGGTATCAATGTTTTCAGTCAGGGAATCCGACCAAGCCACCCCAGCGCTGCACATCCAGGCTGAGGCGATCGCTGGTCGCAGTATAACACCAGTATGTGTGTATATACTTTTTAGGATATTTTTCAGCCTCCTATCAGCTGGCTCCTTGAGGGCGGCCCTATCTGGAGACGGTACCGCCACTTGTTTTGATAAGCGTGTGAGCGCCTTATCCACCCTAAGGGGTGTTTCCCAACGCGCCCTAACTTCTGGCGGGAAAGGGTATACTGCCAATAATTTTCTATCGGGGGAAACCCACGCATCATCACACACTTCATTTAATTTATCTGATTCAGGAAAAACTACAGGTAGTTTTTTCACACTCCACATAATACCCTTTTTTGTGGTACTTGTAGTATCAGAAATATGTAACACCTCCTTCATTGCCCTTAACAAGTAACGTGTGGCCCTAAAGGAAAATACGTTTGTTTCTTCACCGTCGACACTGGAGTCAGTGTCCGTGTCTGTGTCGACCGACTGAGGTAAAAGGACGTTTTAACGCCCCTGACGGTGTTTGAGACGCCTGGACAGGTACTAATTGGTTTGCCGGCCGTCTCATGTCGTCAACCGACCTTGCAGAGTGTTGACATTATCACGTAATTCCTTAAATAAGCCATCCATTCCGGTGTCGACTCCCTAGAGAGTGACATCACCATTACAGGCAATTGCTCCGCCTCCTCACCAACATCGTCCTCATACATGTCGACACACACGTACCGACACACAGCACACACACAGGGAATGCTCTGATAGAGGACAGGACCCCACTAGCCCTTTGGGGAGAAAGAGGGAGAGTTTGCCAGCACACACCAAAAACGCTATAATTATACAGGGACAACCTTTATATAAGTGTTTTTCCCTTATAGCATTTTAATATATATAGTCATATCGCCAAATAAGTGCCCCCCCTCTCTGTTTTAACCCTGTTTCTGTAGTGCAGTGCAGGGGAGAGCCTGGGAGCCTTCCCACCAGCATTTCTGTGAGGGAAAATGGCGCTGTGTGCTGAGGAGAATAGGCCCCGCCCCCTTTTCGGCGGGCTTCTTCTCCCGTTTTTCTGAGACCTGGCAGGGGTTAAATACATCCATATAGCCCCCAGGGGCTATATGTGATGTATTTTTAGCCAGAATAAGGTACTATCATTGCTGCCCAGGGCGCCCCCCCCAGCGCCCTGCACCCTCAGTGACCGCTGCTATGAAGTGTGCTGACAACAATGGCGCACAGCTGCAGTGCTGTGCGCTACCTTATGAAGACTGAAAAGTCTTCTGCCGCCGGTTTCTGGACCTCTTCACTTTTCGGCATCTGCAAGGGGGTCGGCGGCGCGGCTCCGGGACGAACCCCAGGGTGAGACCTGTGTTCCGACTCCCTCTGGAGCTAATGGTGTCCAGTAGCCTAAGAAGCCAATCCATCCTGCACGCAGGTGAGTTCACTTCTCTCCCCTAAGTCCCTCGATGCAGTGAGCCTGTTGCCAGCAGGACTCACTGAAAATAAAAAACCTAACAAAACTTTTACTCTAAGCAGCTCTTTAGGAGAGCCACCTAGATTGCACCCTTCTCGGCCGGGCACAAAAATCTAACTGAGGCTTGGAGGAGGGTCATAGGGGGAGGAGCCAGTGCACACCACCTGATCCTAAAGCTTTTACTTTTGTGCCCTGTCTCCTGCTGAGCCGCTATTCCCCATGGTCCTGACGGAGTCCCCAGCATCCACTAGGACGTCAGGGAAAAGGGCATTCCGGATGCAGTTATTCCTACGCTGATAAAGGCTAGGAAGGACGTGACAGCAAAACATTATCACCGTATATGGTGAAAATATGTTGCTTGGTGTGAGGCCAGGAAGGCCCCTACAGAGGAATTCCAGCTGGGTCGATTCCTGCACTTCCTACAGTCAGGTGTGACTATGGGCCTAAAATTAGGGTCCATAAAGGTCCAGATTTCGGCCCTATCCATTTTCTTTCAAAAAGAACTGGCTTCACTGCCTGAGGTTCAGACGTTTGTTAAGGGAGTGCTGCATATTCAGCCTCCTTTTGTGCCACCAGTGGCACCTTGGGATCTTAACGTGGTCTTGGGTTTCCTGAAATCCCACTGGTTTGAGCCACTTAAGACAGTGGAGCTAAAGTATCTCACGTGGAAAGTGGTCATGCTGTTGGCCTTAGCCTCAGCTAGGCGTGTGTCAGAATTGGCGGCTTTGTCATGTAAAAGCCCCTATCTGGTTTTCCATATGGATAGGGCAGAATTGCGGACTCGTCCGCAGTTTCTGCCAAAGGTGGTGTCATCTTTTCATTTGAACCAACCCATTGTGGTGCCTGCGGCTACTCGTGACTTGGAGGATTCCAAGTTGCTTGATGTAGTCAGGGCTTTGAAGATCTATGTTGCCAGGACGGCTGGAGTCAGGAAAACTGACTCGCTGTTTATCCTGTATGCATCCAACAAGCTGGGTGCTCCTGCTTCAAAGCAAACCATTGCTCGCTGGATCTGTAGCACGATTCAGCAGGCTCATTCTGCGGCTGGATTGCCGCATCCAAAATCAGTGAAAGCCCATTCCACAAGGAAGGTGGGCTCTTCTTGGGCGGCTGCCCGAGGGGTCTCGGCATTACAGCTTTGCCGAGCTGCTACTTGGTCGGGTTCAAACACATTTGCAAAATTCTACAAGTTTGATACCCTGGCTGAGGAGGACCTGGTGTTTGCCCATTCGGTGCTGCAGAGTCATCCGCACTCTCCCGCCCGTTTGTTAGCTTTGGTATAATCCCCATGGTCCTTACGGAGTCCCCAGCATCCACTAGGACGTTAGAGAAAATAAGAATTTACTCACCGGTAATTCTATTTCTCGTAGTCCGTAGTGGATGCTGGGCGCCCGTCCCAAGTGCAGACTTTCTGCAATACGTGTATATAGTTATTGCTTAACAAAGGGTTATGGTTATGTAGCATCGGTTGAGTGATGCTCAGTTGTTGTTCATACTGTTAACTGGGTAAGTTTATCACAAGTTGTACAGTGTGATTGGTGTGGCTGGTATGAGTCTTACCCTGGATTCCAAAATCCTTTCCTTGTAATGTCAGCTCTTCCGGGCACAGTTTCCTTAACTGAGGTCTGGAGGAGGGGCATAGAGGGAGGAGCCAGTGCACACCAGATAGTACTGAATCTTTCTTTAGAGTGCCCAGTCTCCTGCGGAGCCCGTCTATTCCCCATGGTCCTTACGGAGTCCCCAGCATCCACTACGGACTACGAGAAATAGAATTACCGGTGAGTAAATTCTTATTTTTTTGATGGCTCAATGTACACAAACTTTGTTTAATACACAAAGTTATTAAAAATATTGTATTAAATGACCTTTAGGCTGTGAGTATAAGGTGTATATGAAACTTAACTGAATTGTGTGAATGTACACACACTTTGTTTAATGCACAAAGTTATAAAAAATATTGTCTAAAATGACCTTCAGGCTGTATGTATAAGGTGTATATGAAACATAAATGCATTCTGTGCTTAGATTTAGGTCCCATCACCATGATATCTCATTATGGTATGCAATTATTCCAAAATACGGAAAAATCCGATATCCAAAATACCTCTGGTCCCAAGCATTTTGGATAAGGGATACTCAACCTGTGTGTATGTGTATAGATGTGTGTGTATATGTGTGTGTATATGTATATATATATATATATATATATATATATATATTCACTGCGCCAATAAAATGTGCCCCCCCCTCCCCCTCTTTTTTGCCCTCTGTAACCTTGTTCAGCAGGGGAGAGTCCGGTGAGCCAGCTTCTCTGCAGTGTGCTGTGGAGAAAATGGCGCTGGTTAGTGCTGGAGGACCAAGCCCTGCCCCCTAACCGGCGGGCTTCGGTCCCGCTCAAATTATTTATACTGGCGGTGTTTTATTAATATACTGTCTCTGCAGTATCTCCTTTATATGCCAGTGTCCCTAGAGGTTTTTATTGCTGCCCATGGCGCCCCCCCTGCGTCCTGCACCCTTTCAGTGCCCGCTGTGTGGGAGCAATGGCGCGCAGCGTTACAGCTGCGCGCTACCTCAGCGAAGATCTGAAGTCTTCTTCCGCCTGTGAAGTCTTCTTTTCTTCTTAATACTCACCTGGCTTCTATCTTCCGGCTCTGTGAGGAGGACGGCGGCGCGGCTCCGGGACGAACGGCGAGGGCGAGATCTGCGTTCCGACCCTCTGGAGCTAATGGTGTCCAGTAGCCTAAGAAGCAGAGCCTATCAGTTAAGTAGGTCTGCTTCTCTCCCCTCAGTCCCACGGTGCAGGGAGCCTGTTGCCAGCAGTGCTCCCTGAAAATAAAAAACCTAACAAAGTCTTTTACAGAGAAACTCAGTAGAGCTCACCTGCAGTGTACCCAGTATCCTCTGGGCACAGGATCTAACTGAGGTCTGGAGGAGGGGCATAGAGGGAGGAGCCAGTGCACACCCATTCTAAAGTCTTTAGAGTGCCCATGTCTCCTGCGGAGCCAGTCTATACCCCATGGTCCTTACGGAGTCCCCAGCATCCTCTAGGACGTAAGAGAAAATCATTTACCTGCCCCAGGGTCAGCTTCATTAAAAGAACCTGCTGACCGCAAATTAGAGACGACTTTAAAGTCCATCTATGTTGCTACGGGTACGTTACTCAGGCCTGCAATTGCTTCTGCAAGGGTAGGTAACGCAGTGTTAAAGTGGGCAGACAATTTAATTGTTAATATTGACACGGTCTATAAAGATGATATGCTGCAAATTCTAGGTCATATCAAAGATTCTACAGGTTACTTGGTTGAGGCTATGAAAGACATGGGCTTACTGGGCTCAAGGGCCTCTACTATGGCGATTTCAGCCGCAGGGCGCCCTGGATCCACCAATGGAATGCTGACGCTGAATCCAAAAGAAATATTGGGCGCTCCCCTACAATGGTGAGGCCCTCTTTGGAAACCAGATGCCATGATATACATCTACTACATATGGCAAGTCGGCATTTCTGCCGTCGGCAGCTACACCGGCTTTAAAAAAAAAAAAAGTATATCATTCTCATACTATGCAGTCCTTTCAGCCCAACAAGTCCAGGAAAAGAGAGAGGAAAAGGTAGAAAATATACAACACCGTCAAGCTCCCAGGAGCAGAAGTCGGCAACTACTTCTGCAAAAGCCACAGCATGACGCTGGGGCTCCTGCGGGAGTGCGATCTGGTGGGGGCACGTCTATTATATTTCAGCCAGGTCTGGCTTCACTCAGACCTGGATCCTTGGATATCACAGATAGTATCCCAAGGTTACAGGTTGGAATTTCAAGACCATCCCCCATGCCGAGTTTTCAAATCAGCCTTGCCAGTTTCTGCTCAGGATGGCACAAATGTCCTGAACGCAATACACAAATTATGTCAAGACAAAGTAATTGCCTTGATTGCTGCCGAACAAAGAAACCAAGGTTTTTATTCAAGCCTGTGGTGGTGCCAAAGCCGGATGGCTCGGTCAGACCGATTTTAAACCTAAAATATATGAATCTTTATTTGAAAAGGTTCAAATTCAAGATGGAATCCTTGAGAGCGGTGATTTCCAGCTTGGAAGAAAAGGAATTTCTGGTGTCGGTGGACATCAAGGATGCTTACTTGCATGTCCCCATTTACCAGCCACATCAAGCATACCTGAGGTTTGCGGTTCAGGATTGCCACTACCAATTCCAGACATTACCGTTCGGGCTTTCCACGGCTCCGAGAATATTCACCAAGGTGATGGCGGAGATGATGGTTCTCCTTCGCAAACAAGGAGTCAACATAATTCCATACCTGGATGATCTCCTCATAAAAGCGAGATCCAGGGACAAGCTACTCCAGAACATAGCATTGTCCCCGAAGGTGCTTCAACAGCACGATTGGATCATCAACTTTCCAAAATCGCAGTTGGAATCGACAATGAGATTATCATTTTTTGGGATGATACTGGATACCGAGATACAGAGAGTATTTTTACTGGTGGAAAAGGCTCAAAAGATCCAGAGCATGGTCAAACAACGTTTGAGACCAAGAACAGTATCAATTCATCAGTGCATTCGCCTGTTGGGGAAAATGGTAGCGGCTTACGAGGCGCTACAATATGGCCGATTCCATGCCAGGGTCTACCAGTGGGACCTACTGGACAAGTGATCCGGGTCGCATCTCCACATGCATCAAAGGATAACCTTTTCGGCGAAAGCAAGAATTTCGCTCCTGTGGTGGGTACAAATTTCTCACCACCTGGAGGGACGCAGGTTCGGGATTCAGGCCTGGATCCTGGGGACCACGGATGCAAGTCTCCGAGGATGGGGAGCAGTCACGCAAGGCGAAAGCTTCCAAGGAAGATGGTCAAGTTAAGAAACTCGCCTTCACATAAACATTCTGGAATTGAGAGCTATGTACAACAGTCTTCATCAAGCGGCACACCTTCTTCAAGGTCGTCCCATACAGATCCAGTCAGACAATGTAACGGCAGTAGCTTACATAAACCGTTGAGGCGGAACAAAAAACAGTGCAACAATGGCAGAGGTGACAAAGATACTCCTCTGGGCAGAACGACATGCAAAAGCTCTGTCGGTAATTTTTATTCCGGGAGTGGAAAACTGGGAAGCAGACTTCCTCAGCAGGCGCGATCTCCATCCAGGAGAATGGGGCCTCCACACACAAGTCTTTGCGGAGGTGGCAAGTTTTTGGGGTGTTCCTCAAGTGGATATGATGGCATCACGCCTCAACAAGAAGCTTCAGAAATATTGTTCCAGGTCAAGAGACCCACAAGCAATAGCGATAGAAGCACTGGTGACCCAGTGGGTGTTTGCGGTCGGTGTATCTGTTCCCTCCACTTCCACTTCTTCCAAAAGTTCTCAAGATCATCAGAAGAACAGGAGTTTGAGCAATACTCATTGCTCCGGACTGACCAAGGAGGGCTTGGTATCCAGATCTTCAAGAGTTATTAATGGAAGATCCTCGGCCTTCCTCTGTGCGAGGACCTGTTTCAGCAGGGGCAGTTAGTTTATCAGGACTTACTGCGGTTGCGTTTGACGGCATGGCTGTTGAGCGCCAGATTCTAGCCCGTAAGGGTATTCCCAATGAAGTCATTCCCACACTTATTCTGGCCAGGAAGGGGGTAACGTCCAAACATTACCATCGTATTTGGAGAAAATAATATGTATCTTGGTGTGTATCCAAGAAGTCTCCTGTGGTGGAGTTTCAATTAGAAAAACTTCTCCTATTTCTACAGGCAGGTGTGGATGCTGGATTGAGATTAGGATCTATTATAGAACAGTTTATACCCCATGGTACTAAAATGGACCCCAGCATCCTCTACGGACTACAAGAAAAGGATTTACCGGCAGGTGATTAAAATCCTATTTTCTCTTACGTCCTAGAGGATGCTGGGGACTCCAAAAGGACCGTGGGGTATAGACTGGATCCGCAGGAGCTTGGGCACACTGAAAATACTTTGACTGGGTGTGAACTGGCTCCTCCCTCTATGCCCCTCCTCCAGACCTCAGACCTCTCCTGAGTTTCTCTAGAAAAGACTTTTGTTAGGTTTTTTTATTTTCAGGGAGAACTGCTGTCTACAGGCTCCCTGCATCGAGGGGAGAGAAGTCAGACCTACTTCTACTTAGTTAAGGGCTCTGCTTCTTAGGCTACTGGACACCATTAGCTCCAGAGGGTTCGATCACTTGGTTCGCCTAGCTGCTTGTTCCCGGAGCCGCGCCGTCACCCCCCTCACAGAAACCAGAAGAAAGAAGCCGGGTGAGTATTAGAAGAACAGAAGACATCAGACGGCAGAAGACTTCAGTGACGAGGTACAGCGCAGCGGTAGCGCTGCGCTCCGTGCTCCCACACACATCACCAACGGCACTCACAGGGTGCAGGGAGCTGGGGGGGAGCGCCCTGGGCAGCATGTTACTGGGTCTTACAGGGCTGGCAGAAGGCATTTTCGGTTTTCCGTACCCCCACCAGCATTTTCAAGTTTGAATTTTAGCGGGCTGAAGTGCGCCGGGAAGGGGCGGGGCTTAGCCGCACAGCTCACCAGCACCATTTTCTCTCATCCACAGCCGCTGCATGAGACGCTGGCCCGGGACCTCCAAGCTCCACTTCAAGTAACAGGGAGCAAGTCGGGGGGGGGGGGGGGGGGGGGGGGGGGGGAGATATATTTGGTGCATATTTATTGTATTTCCCAGCAGCGCTTTACACATATATTGTTTGGTGGGATATATGGGCGCTGGGGTGTGAGCTGGCATACTCCCTCTGTGTTTTCTCTATCCAGGCTTCCTTGTGGGTCTGTCCCCTAGCTGAGGCAGTGTGTGTGTGTCGGTACTACATGTCGGCATGTCTGAAGCTGAGTGTTACTCCCCGGAGGAGGTTGCTGGGGGCGTAGATGCGGGTCTGGAGTGGGCTCTGCTGGCACAGCCGACACCTGATTTGCTTACAATGTTAAGTACACTTAATTCAAATGTGGTCTCATTGTCTAAAAGATTAAATAAATCGGAGTCTCAGACACAGGTGTGGAGGAAATCCATGGAGGATGCTTTGTCTCAGGTGCAGGCCCCGTCAGGGTCACAAAAGCGGTCGTTTACCCAGTTGGTAGATACGGATACCGACACGGATTCTGATTCCGATGTCGACTTCACTGAGGCTACTTTACACCCAAGTATAGTTAAGAGTATTCAGTACATGATTGTGGCTATTAAAGATGTTTTACATATCTCTGACGAACCTGCGGTGCAGGAAACAAGGATTTGTTTATTTAAAGGGAAAAAACCTGAGGTGAAGTTTCCCCCCTCTCATGAAATGAATACTCTTTGTGAAAAGGCTTGGGAGTCGCCGGACAAGAGGTGGCAGATTCCCAAGAGAATTTTCATGGCGTATCCTTTCCCCTTTGATGACACGGAAAAATGGGAGTCGTCTCCGAATGTCGACAAGGCTCTATCCCGTTTGTCTAAGAAGGTGGCGCTTCCGTCCCCTGACACGGCAGCTCTCAAGGATCCAGCGGATCGCAAGCTGGAGACATCTCTGAAGTACATTTTCGCTAATATGGGTGCATTGCTCAGACCTGCTGTGGCGTCGGTATGGGTGAGTAGTGCTATTGCTAAATCGGCTGATAATTTAGCTGCCGATATGGATACCCTTGATAAAGATAATGTTCTTTTGACTCTTGGTTATATCAAGGATGCTGCAGATTACCTGAAGGATGTGGCAAGGGATGTTGGTCTCTTGGGATCAAGAGCCAATGCCATGGCGTTCTCGGCCAGGAGGGCGCTGTGGATCCATCAATGGAATGCTGATGCTGACTCCAAGAAAGCTATGGAAGCTCTCCCCTTCAAAGGTAGTGTCCTGTTTGGTGACGGCTTGGCTGACCTGGTGTCTACCGCGACGGCGGGTAAGTCATCTTTTCTTCCTTATGTTCCCACGCAGCAGAAAAAGGCACCCCATCAGCAGATGCAGTCCTTTCGTCCAAATAAATAAAAGCGTGGAAAAGGTTCGTCCTTCCTCTCTTCAAAGGGTAGAGAAAGGGGAAGAAAGTCGCCTGCAGTATCAGGCGCCCAGGACCAAAAGTCCTTACCCGCCTCTACCAAGTCCACCGCATGACGCTGGGGCTTCCCTGGGGGAGTCCGGACCGGTGGGGGGCCGTCTACGGATCTTCAGTCAGGTCTGGGTTCAATCAGGCCTAGATCCTTGGGTCCTAGATATAGTATCTCAGGGATACAGGCTGGAGTTTCAGGAGATGCCTCCTCGCCGTTTTTTCATTTCGGCCTTACCAGTGTCTCTTCCGGACAGGGAGGTAGTGAAGGCAGCAATACAAAAGTTGTGTCAACAGAGGGTCATTGTTCCTGTTCCCCCGTCCCAACGGGGGGAGGGGTTCTACTCGAGCCTCTTTGTTGTACCGAAACCGGATGGTTCGGTCAGACCGATTCTGAACCTAAAATCCCTCAATCCATACTTGAAAGTTTTCAAGTTCAAGATGGAATCTCTTCAAGCTGTGATTTCCAGCCTAGAAGGGGGGGATTTTATGGCGTCAGTCGACATAAAGGATGCCTACTTACACGTCCCGATATATCCTCCGCATCAAGCTTTCCTCAGGTTTGCGATACAGGGTTCTCATTACCAATTTCAGACGTTGCCGTTTGGGCTGTCCACGGCCCAGAGGATTTTCACCAAAGTCATGGCAGAAATGATGGTTCTCCTTCGCAAGCAAGGGGTTACAATTATCCCGTACTTGGACGATCTCCTGATAAAGGCGAGGTCCAAGGAACGATTGTTGAGAAATGTGAATTTGTCTCTGTCGGTTCTGCGACAACATGGTTGGGTGCTAAATTTGCCAAAGTCTCAGTTGATTCCGACCACTCGGCTGCCCTTTCTGGGCATGATTCTAGACACTGAGTTACGGAGAGCGTTTCTTCCGGAAGACAAAGCTCTGAAACTACAAACGATGGTCAGGGAGCTTCTGAGGCCGACAAGTGTGTCGATTCATCAATGTACTCGGGTTCTGGGGAAAATGGTTGCGGCGTACGAAGCCATTCCGTTTGGCAGGTTTCATGCCCGGGTGTTTCAGTGGGATCTGCTGAGCAAATGGTCCGGGTCTCACCTGCACATGCACCGGAAGATAAGTCTATCTTCCAGGGCCAGGATTTCTCTCCTGTGGTGGCTGCAAAGTACTCACCTCCTAGGAGGTCGCCGGTTCGGAATTCAGGACTGGGTCCTACTGACAACAGATGCAAGTCTCAGAGGCTGGGGTGCAGTCACCCAAGGAAGAAATTTCCAAGGGAAGTGGTCGCTCCAGGAATCTTGTCTCCACATAAATGTTCTCAAGTTAAGAGCCATTTACAACGGCCTGCTACAAGCATAAAGCCTTTTTCAGGGTCGACCTGTCCTGATCCAGTCGGACAACATAACTGCGGTGGCGCATATAAACCGTCAAGGCGGAACAAGGAGCAGGGCGGCTATGGCGGAGGCCACAAGAATCCTTCGCTGGGTGGAACAACACGTGAACGCTCTGTCAGCAGTCTTCCTTCCGGGAGTGGACAACTGGGAAGCAGACTTCCTCAGCAGACACGATCTCCATCCGGGAGAGTGGGTTCTTCACCAAGAGGTATTTGCAGATGTGACAAAGCGTTGGGGAATTCCGCTGATCGTCATGATGGCGTCTCGCCTCAACAAGAAGCTTCCGCTGTATTCTTCCAGGTCAAGGGACCCCCAGGCCAGTGCATTGGATGCCCTGGTGACTCAGTGGGTGTTTCCGTCGGAGTATGTGTTCCCTCCACTTACTCTCATTCCAAATGTGCTGGGAATCATTCGACGAGCAAGGGTTCAGGCAATTCTCGTTGTTCCAGATTGGCCAAGAAGGGCCTGGTATCCGGATCTTCAAGAATTACTTGTGGAAGATCCTTGGCCGCTTCCTCTAAGAGAGGACCTGTTATTGCAGGGACCATGCGTGTTTCCAGACTTACAGCTGCTGCGTTTGACGGCATGGAAGTTGAGCGCCAAATCTTAGCTCGAAAAGGTATTCCCAGGGAGGTCATTCCCACTCTTCTTAAGGCTAGGAAGGAGGTTACGGCGAAACATTATCACCGTATTTGGAGAAAGTATGTTTCGTGGTGTGAGACCAAAACTGCTCCTGCGGAGGAATTTCACTTGGGTCGGTTTCTCCATTTTTTGCAGGCAGGCGTCGATACGGGCCTGAAATTGGGTTCCATCAAAGTGCAGATTTCAGCTTTATCTATTTTCTTTCAAAAGGAATTGGCTGTCCTTCCAGAGGTTCAGACTTTTGTGAAGGGAGTGATGCATATCCATCCTCCGTTTGTCCCCCTGTGGCGCCATGGGATCTTGAAGTGGTCTTGCAGTTTCTTATGTCTTCCTGGTTTGAACCTTTGCGTAAGGTTGAGTTAAAGTTTCTCACTTGGAAGGTAGTCATGCTGTTGGCTCTGGCGTCTGCCAGGCGAGTGTCAGAGTTGGCGGCCTTATCTCACAAGAGTCCGTACTTGATCTTCCATTCGGATAGAGCGGAATTGAGGACTCGTCAACAATTTCTGCCGAAGGTGGTTTCTTTGTTTCACATTAACCAACCTATTGTGGTACCTGTGGCTACGGATGCTGTGGCAGTTCCAAAGTCTCTTGATGTTGTGAGCGCTTTGAAAATTTACGTCGCCAGAACGGCTGTTGCTAGGAAAACAGAGGCGCTGTTTGTCCTGTATGCTTCGAACAAGATTGGTCATCCTGCTTCTAAACAGACTATTGCACGCTGGATTTGTAGTACGATTCAGCAGGCTCATTCTTCGGCTGGGCTACCGGTGCCGAAGTCAGTGAAGGCCCATTCTACCAGGAAAGTGGGCTCATCTTGGGCAGCTGCCGAGGGGTCTCGGCACTGCAGCTGTGCCGAGCAGCTACGTGATCGGGTTCAAACACCTTTGCTAAGTTTTGCAAGTTTGATACCCTGGCTGAGGAGGACCTCATGTTTGCTCAATCGGTGCTGCAGAGTCGTCCGCACTCTCCCGCCCGTTCTGGAGCTTTGGTATAGACCCCATGGTACTTTTGGAGTCCCCTGCATCCTCTAGGACGTAAGAGAAAATTGGATTTTAGTACCTACCGGTAAATCCTTTTCTCCTAGTCCGTAGAGGATGCTGGGCGCCCATCCCAGTGCGGACTGTTACTTGCAGTGTATTCTTGCTGGTTAAATTCGTTTACACACGGGTTGTGTATTTGTTGTTTTCAGCTTGTTACTGTTGTTAATTCATACTGTTATCTGGTTTACTGTTACTCCGGTTGTACGGTATGTTTGTGGTGTGGGCTGGTAGGTTTCTCGCCCTTAGTTTAAACAAAAATCCTTTCCTCGAAATGTCCGTCTCTCCTGGGCACAGTTCCTATAACTGAGGTCTGGAGGAGGGGCATAGAGGGAGGAGCCAGTTCACACCCAGTCAAAGTCTTTTCAGTGTGCCCAAGCTCCTGCGGATCCCGTCTATACCCCATGGTCCTTTTGGAGTCCCCAGCATCCTCTACGGACTAGGAGAAAAGGATTTACCGGTAGGTACTAAAATCCTATTTTCTACAGTCCTCTTGGTTTGAACCGTTGATGTCGGTAGAGGACAAGTACCTTACGTGTAAGACAGTTATGATATTGGCCTTGGCTTCGGCTAGGCATGTTTCGGAACTTGGAGCTTTGTCTTGCAAGAGTCCCTACTTTGTCTTTCATGAGTACAGAGCAGAGCTCAGGACTCGCCAGCAGTTCCTGCCGAAGGTACTTTCTACATTCCACCTGAATTAGCCTATTGTGGTTCCTGCTGTTTCGGCCACTTCCTCGAATCCTGAGTCCTTGGATGTGGTGCGAGCCCTGAAGATCTACGTCAAGAGGACTGCTGCTGTCCGAAAATCGGATTCCCTTTATGTGATGTATGATGCTCAAAAGAAGGGTTGTCTAGACTTGCTATTCTGCGGGTCTACTCTTCCGCGGCGTTGCTGGTTCCACGGTTTATCAAGGACCACTCTAGTAGGTCGGGTAGGCTCTTCCTGGGAAGCACCCCAGGGTATCTCGGCTTTGCAACTATGCTAGGCTACTACCTGGTTGGGGACAAACATGTTTGTCAAATTCTACAGGTTTGATACCCTGGCTACAGAGGATGTCCAATTCAGACGTATGGTACTGCAGTCGTCTCAGCACGTACCTGCCTGGTCTGGGAGCTTTGGGACATCCCCATTGTACTAAGTGACCCCAGTATCCCTTATGGATGATAGAGAAAAGAGGATTTGAATTACCTACCGGTAAATCCTTTTCTCTGAGTCCATAAGGGATACTGGGCGCCTGCCTCTGTGCTTCGACTTTCTGCAAGTTTTGTTGTTGTGTGAAGTTGTTTGAATCAGCTGTTTCTGTTTCATTGGCTGTTGCTGGTTGTTTGTTCTGCTGTGTGCTGGTTCGTTACTCTCCCCACTCGTTCTCTTGTCATGTTCCTCTCAAGTGTGTCCGTCTCCTTCAAGTGCAGTTTTCATAGACTGGGCTGTGGGGGAGGGCATAGTGGAGAGGAGCCGGCACACCCTGTTTGAAGAATTTAAAGTGCGCCGGCTCATTTGGACCCCATCATACTAAGTGATCCCAGGATCCCTTATGGATTACGAGAAAAGGATTTACCGGTAGGTAATTAAAATCCTCTTCTCATCCTCGTCCCCCCCAATATTTTCTCATACAAAGCTTTGCTGATAGGGCCATCCTTTTGATTAATGCTGCTTTCACATCGCAAAACCTGCTTTTGAAATGGTATTTGAAACGGTTCTTAAAACGGGCCTGAGCAGTTAAACCCCTTTCACATCTCATGTTGTAACCAGTAAATTACCATTTCATTACCGTTTTGGTACCATTCACACTGAACCCGTTTCACCCATAGAAAACAGTGGTTGTCATTATAAATGGACTTTTCTGGCCCACACATTATTAATAATTATTAATTAATTCATTATTAATAATTTGGATAGTCGTACGATGGAACCCAGCAGCTTGAAGCATTTTTGCTATGTTTTTATATATGAGGGTATCCTTGACTGTCCCAGTAATTTGGCAGCAGATTTCCTCATCCCCTCTGATCCTAAAGCAGCTCCCTCACCTCTTCATCACTCCAATTAGACATTTTATAATGGCTTTGCAGTCTAAACGTTTATAAAGCCACTCTCACATGTGTCTCCTGTGTTTTCCAAGCTGTTTCCTGGTTGTGGCTGCTGACATCACACATGGAGACAGCCTATGACCTGCTGGGGCTTGCAAATACCGTTTCAGACCCTTTCACACTGCACAGTGAAATGGGACTGAAACGGGTAGGACCCTTCTTTTTTACCGTTTCAAAATACAGGTATTTTGAAAACGGTAAATTGAAGGGGACCCTTTCACATCGCAGCTTGACCCGTTTAGGAAGCCAGTTAAAACTGCAAAATACCGGGTACAAGCTGCGGTGTGAAAGGGGTTTTAGATGTCAGTTTGTTCCTGAGCCAGCCTGATGATAGCCAGCCATAATGATAGTATAGGATTGAGCACAGATTGGATACAATGAACCTGTGATCAAATCTTGTGATATTATGAATACAGTAAAAAATGCAGCATTTGCAGAGTTCTGCACGTCACCATGGTGATATTACTCTTTGTATTACCTGCTCAATACATCCTCCAGAGAATCCTTTAATTCCATAGTAAAGTGACCTGTGGTTACTGTTAAATCCTGTTTAGGGTTAACTTATTATCACACCAATGTTTGGCTTGTAAGTGTCCGGCTGTAATGTAGATAATATTCCTCTCTTTAGACACTTAAGTAGAGAATTACATGTCTCCCTGATTCCTCAAGCGTTGGATCTGCAGGAAGCATTAGAGGAAGAGGCAGAGACCCAACAACAACTCCAGGCGGTGACTGTTGAAATGGAAAGACTGACAGAAACGCCACCCACAAATTGCAGGTAAGGTCTTTCTATAATATGGTAGACTAGATGGGCCAAGTGATTCTTACCTACAATCAGAATTCTGTTTCTATGTAACACTTTCTGCACTGCAATCTGTTTAATCCATCACTTTACTAGAATTGATCTAATTCGTTCTGGGGAACTTTTCTATAGTGTACATGTTTGGCGTTACCTTTGAGTGTAATACCTGTGATCATCCACCAGATGTCGCTTTTACAAATCACCAATGCGCATGCGTGCGGTCTCCATTAAAATACAATACTGAACTACAGCGTAAGAACTACTATACTGCTGCATCTCATTACGCTACACGCTACAATATGCTACAGCATATCATACAGTGTATACAGTACAGACGCAAATAGTACAGCATATACATATGCAAATGAACGTGTTACATGTACAGTATGGTCTATTGATGTTAGGGATATGTGAGCGTCCAAATCCCGTAGTATTAAGTATAATGGGGAGAGATAAAAGCTCCTCCCTAAGTTCCTGGGTGCCAAATCACTGTGCTTAGCGTCTCTGTACAGTATTTTGTATTTGAGTACTAAATAGCACTAAGAATTTGTATTCTCAATCACTGCAGACAATAGCCAAACACTGCCGGGAAAGCATAGAATTCTTTAAAAAAAGGAGCTTTCAAATAGACCTGTTTTTTGCTGGCGTGTTCAGATAGTCATGCATGGATCAGTGAGATCCGTGCATGCTTCTCTGTGGAAAAGGCTCAGAAATAGTTAAAAATGTAAAAAATCTTTTTGCGTGGGGTCCACCCTCCTAAGCATAACCAGCCTTGTGCTCCTTGAGCTGGTACTAGTAGTTTAAATACAGAGGAAAAATTGACTGGGGTCCCCCTGTATTTAGACAACCAGCATCTGGCTCTTGGGCCGGCCCTGGTTCCAAAAATACGGGGGACAAAAGATGAAGGGCCCCCCCGTATTTTTAAAACCAGCAACGGGCTCCACTAGCCGAGAAGATAATTTATGTAGGTCCTTGCGGCCGTAGCATTACCCCCCAACTAGTCACCCCTGGTCGGGGTGCCCTGGGCCCCCCCAGGCACCCACGGGTCAGGGGTGAAGCCCGAAGCTGTACCCCCCTCCCTGGGCGGTGGATGGGGGGCTGATAGACTTTGTTTGTGTAAAATAAAGAATATTATTTTTTGTCGTAGAACTACAAGTCCCAGCAAGCCTCCCCGCAAGCTGGTACATGCATGACTATCTGAACACGCCAGCAAAAAGCAGGTCTATTTGAAAGCCAATTTTTTTTACGAATTCTATGCTTTCCTGGCAGTGTTTGGCTATTGTCGGCAGTGATTGAGAATACAAATTCTTAGTAAATTACCTAGTTGTATAAAGTACAACACAGATTCTCTAACGCCAACGATCTACAGTACTGTGTTGCTCGAACAGTTAGTTGCGTCAGAATACACTAATTTATATTTACTGTTACTGTATGTCTACAGGTGCTCATTACCGCTGTGTATTTTATATAGCGAAATTAGTCGCTCCTGCAGATTTACTCTGATTTATTTGAAACCTGTGTGCACCCAGTATCCGGACTCCAGGTCGACATGGAAAAAGGTCGACATGAGTTTTTTACATTTTCTTTTGAATTTTTTGAACTTTTTCATACTTTATGATACACGTGGACTACAATTGGGAATGGTAACCTGTGCCATTGGTCACCATCTGTGTGTACACTATGCAGTACAGGACTGTATATTAACATTACAGTCGTCACTGACCATTTGCCAGAGCTTGTACTGTAGATCAATCCGCTGCTATTCAAACTAAAGTACTGGATTAGTGGAGAATTAGCCACCCAGTGGTGGAGATGTGTATTGCATGGTCGTGCCCCAATGCGCCTGTCCGTGATTAAATTCCGAGGTATGGATATGTTAACCGGAAAATAAGCAGCAGGTCCTTCTCATCTAAA
The DNA here is from genome assembly GCF_028390025.1 of Pseudophryne corroboree. Taxonomy (NCBI): domain Eukaryota; kingdom Metazoa; phylum Chordata; class Amphibia; order Anura; family Myobatrachidae; genus Pseudophryne; species Pseudophryne corroboree. The sequence goes on along the minus strand of NC_086450.1, from coordinate 206,613,947 downwards.
ACAAGCAAACACTAAAGCTTGTAAAACTAGAGCAAATATAGAGAGTGATGATAGGACTTTGCGCTAATTCCAAAAAGATGTTATTTTTCCCTAATAAAATATCCACACTTTCAAACTACTTTTAAAGTATAGGATATTAACAATTTATTGGGACAAGTGCATAAATTGCATCGTTTAGAAAAACAGATTTATGGTATCACAATGCGCTTCTGTTTGTAAACTTTACACTCAATACAGTACAATAAACATATAAAACAATATGCGCTTTTATGCACTTTATTGTACTACGTCATTTATGCATATTGTTTTATATGTTTGTAGTAGTTTGAAAGTGTGTATTTTATCACGGTAAAATAACATCTTTCTGGAATTGGCGCTGAGTCCTATCATCACTCTTTATATATGCCATGTTTTCTGCGTTGGGAATTGGAGACGAAGGTTAAAGACACTCCTTATTACCTCCCACAAATGGTACCCAACTGTTAATCACGAATAAATCCTCTCTCCGACTGTCGTCTTTAGTGACTCGCCGCGAGTGCACAGTTCAGCCGTGATGCATGGGCAGTCGCCGATAATCGCTCAACTCCGTAAATATCAGCATTTTGTACAACTCTGATACATTCCAGGTCCTTGTAACCCTGCAATGTATCACACCACTTCAGCTTGCCATGGTCCGGGGTTTTTTGGTGTTGGAGCAGGCTACTACGTGTAATAAGCTGGGTTCATACCAATTTGATTCCCAGCTGATCGGGTTAAATGCTCCCGAATAGCCGAGCAGTGTGTCCCCAGCTTGACCTGCTGCCATCCCCTCGCCGCATGCACACTGTACTAAAAAAGCTAATTGTGTACAGGCTTCTATGGGATTGGGAGGTCGGCCCGACAAATATTAAACGGTATATAAGATGCAACCTCCCAAACCTGGACGTTGCAGGAGCCTCATAAGCCGTTTATCGGCTAACCCTCCTGCGAACTGTATCGGCGCTGGCTGTTTATGAATAAAAAGTAGGATAACTTCTTAATTTCTGCAGCGGGGTACACTGGTATTCCACAGGGAATAACATCGGGGTGTAGAGTTGGATCTTGATCCGAGTCACCAACAGGCTAAAGCTTTGACTGTTCCCAGAATGCACTGCACCGTCTCCTCTTATTTAGCACAGCTACGATCATCTTTCCTGACATGTGGGGGGACGCCCAGCACAGGGCTAGTCCGCCCCGCATGTCAGTCCGGCCCCCCCTCGCAGAAGTGCAAAGACATCGCACAGCGGCGATGCCTTCGTACTTCAGGAGTAGCTCTTGACCAGCGCAGCTTTAGCGTGTTGGCCGGGAGCTACTCTTCGCTCCCTGGCCTGCAGCGGCTGCATATGACGTCGCGCTGCGACCCGCCCCCCAGTTCGGTCCAGCCACTCCTGCGTTGGCCTGACTGCGCCTACGAAACGGCTGCCGCCGTTTCGTCCCTTCCCGCCCATCGATAGCCTCTGCCTGTCAATCAGACAGAGGCGATCGCTGTCCTGCTACGGCTTTCGGCCGTCCCGCAGGCGCACTACGGCGCATGCGCAGCAGGGACCCATGCGCTCTGCTGCGTTAAAACACAGCGAGCGGGTCGGAATGACCCCCTAAGTGCGTCAGGGTCTCATATACCATATAGTGTTCCACAGGATATACTGTTTGTAATTTTCACTGTGTGTTTGTCACCTCATACCACTTAAATCCTCTGTGCTCTGCAGTTGCAGTCACATATCTTAGGGGTTTTTTTGTCAGGTATTTTGTTTGGCTATATTGTACTGATACGCCCTAAAGCTACATTCCCAATAATGTCTGCTGCACAGGGTGGGAAAGCCGCAGACGCTCCTGCATCATGCAGTGCTGGCGCCACGAATTTACCTGAGGAAATGATTTCTGCTGAGGGTCCAGGTACTGGGTGTTCTGCACCCCCTAGTCAGCCCGCAGCACCTGTGGCAGATCCACCTTGGGCTGCATTTTCAAATATGCCGACTACGCTTGTAACAAGACTTGCGCCCCCTGTGGAACCTCCTGTGCCATTACAGCCACATATTGTCCCTGTAGTTAATCCACCATGGGCGGATACTCTGTCAACTCAGTTACAGCAATTAAATCAGTCCTTGGTTAAACAGAAACCTAACCCTCGCCCTACTGCAACCAGAGGGTAATCTAAGCGGGCCATTTCTTCCTCACAATCCACTAATATTTTGGTTGATTCTTCCGATTCGGATGGGGAATATACTGATCCATCAGATGCTGATACTGCTGCTTCGGATGAAGATTCTACAACACAGGTTGATGTTCCTGACCTACTGGAGGCTATGAAGCTGATTCCTCAGATTGATGATGCGATTGACCTTCCTGATATGTCTAAGAAACCTGATAAGTTTAGTCTTACCACATTCTGACCATTTAACTGACATACGTCTGGAATCCTGGTCTTCTCCAGGAAAGAAATTATCCCTGTCTAAAAAGATGATCTGCGGAGTTGAGTAACAAGTGGGAAACGACGGATAAGCGCATGGAGGGTTGCTTAAAGTCTATTTACACTCTTACAGGTGCTGTACATAGACCCACTATGGCAGCCTCTTGGGCTGCAAAAGGCATTCAAGCATGGGTTCAAGCAATTAAGGAAGGGCTACCTCTGAATTTTTCTGACACTGCCAGACAATATCTGACCTATATTACCACAGCCTCCCAATATATTCAGGAGGCGGCCTCTGATGCAGGCGTTGTGGTGGCCAAGGCATCTACTACGTCTATCCTAGCTCGCCTGATTCCGTGGTTACGGTCCTCGTCGGTGGACCTGGACTCTAAGACGACTTTGGAGGTACTCCTTTTTAAGGGAGATATACTATAGTCTGTGGACTGTGTTTCTCCAAAGTACTAATCCTTCGGTTCCGAAGGCTAAAAGTACTACTTTTTGTTTCTTTCGACCTCCAGGTAAAGCAAAGGGTCAAGCGTACCCGAGACAGGCTCGCACTTCCAAGTCCTCCAAGCCCAAACCTAAACGTTCCCGGGCCACCCTTCAGCCTCCAAACCGGACAAGCCTGCTGCATGACTGCGCGGGCCTCCCCCTGGGGGACCCCAGGGTGGGAGGCCAACTTCTGCAGTTCGCCCAAGTATGGTTAAAGACCACTTCGGACGCCTGGGTGCAGGAAGTGGTATCTCATGGGTAATGTGGCTGGCCTGCGTATAAGCAAACCTTGGCTAGATGGATAAGAATGGTGATTGCACAAGCCTATGCGCAGGCTGGCCTCTCAGCTCCTGCTGCTATCAAAGCCTGCTCTACTCGGTCTGTTGGACCTTCTTGGGCGGCCCAGCGAGGCGTGTCCGCTGAAAAATTGTGCAATGCGGCTACGTGGTCCCCGGTGAACACGTTTATTAGGTTCTATGCCTTTGATGCATCCGCCTCCCAGATGCTTCCTTTGGACGCCGGGTTCTCATACCCGCAATGACGCGTCCCCCCCATGAGGAACTGCTTTAAGACATCCCTGATGTTTCCCTGTGGAAACCAATGTACCCTGCTGCAGAAAAGGAGATTTATGGTGGACTTACCATGGTTAAATCTTTCTGCGAGGTACATTGGTTCCACAGGGCGCCCACCCTGACGCACCTAGCTTCTTTGGGTTTGTATGGCATTTGCTGCTAGTCCCTTCTCCTGTCGTGAGAACGTAGTTCTGTGTGACTAACATCTACCTTCTTTTTTACCTGCTCCTGCATTGGACTGGTTAACGAAACTGAGCTCACAATGCCTGGAGGCGTGGTTATAGAGGAGGCCCCAATGCATCCTGAGACAGTCTAAACCTTTAGCCCTTTGGTGCCTCGGATCAAGATCCATCTCTACACCCCCGATGTTTCCCTGTGGAACCAGTGTACCTCGCAGAAAGAGATTTTAATCATAAGTCTACAATAAATCTCCTTTTAATGTGAAACCAAAGTCCTCTGCAACCTTCCCGGTTTCTAAGGAATTAGATTCCCTGGCTAAGGCAGCATGGATAAATCCTGACAAAAAATGTATTACCCCTAAACAGGTTATAAATTAATTCCCTTTCCCTACAGAGGATAGGAAAGTCTGGGAAACCCAACTGACGGTGGATACTTCTGTGTCCAGGCTGTCGCAAAATTGTTTTACCTGTTCCTTGTGCGGTTTCCTTAAAAGACCCAGCTGATCGCAAGATTGAAACCACTCTTAAATCAATTTACTCTGCAGCGGGTGTAGCCCAGCGCCCTACCATAGTTTGTGGCTAGATTTCTAGAGCCATGGTAAAATGGTCTAATGAGATTCTGAAGGGACTGCTTACACTACCTCAGGAAGAGATAGTTAAACTACTACAACACATCCAGGATGCTGCAAACTTTGAGTGAGGTGGTTAGTATCATTAACCACTGCTATATCAGTATCGGCTCATAGAGCCCTGTGGCTGCGACATTGGTCAGCGGATGCGGATTCTAAAAAAGGAGTTGAGAACCTTCCTTTCACAGGTGATGCCTTGTATGGGGAAGAGCTGAACAAGTGGATATCTCGGGCAACTGCAGGTAAATTCAGTGGCAAAGCCAGAGGTGCCTCCAATGCTGCTAGAGGATCTTGCGGTAAGTCCCGTAAACCAGCAGCTGCCGGACCTGCGGACCAGGCCTCCTGATCCTCTTTCACGAAGCCCTCCGCGTGACTGTTGGCCCCAGCAGCAAGGTGACTTTCAGGTAGTTGCTCACCTTCAACACTTTGCCCACATTTGGGCAGAGTCCTGCCGGGATCCTTGGGTGAGGGACCTTGTATCTCAAGGATACCAGCTGGAATTCCAGGAACGCCCTCCTCTCAGATTCTTCAGGTTAGGCATACCAGCTTCACAGGAAGCAATGGATTCCTTACAGCAGGCAGTGCAAAAGCTGCTTTCTACAGGAGTCACTGATCCAGTACCTCCTCAGCTGCACACAAAGGGTTTTTACTCAAGTCTTTGTGGTTCCGAAGCCGGACGGCTCTGTACGACCGAAGATGAACCTCAAATCCCTGAACCCGTATCTTCGGGTATTCAAATTCAAGATGAAATCTCTAAGAGCAGTGATAGCGAATCTGTAGGAGGGGGAGTTTCTGGTGTCCCTGGATATAAAGGGTGCATACCTACATGAGGGGTGTCCAAATAATTCCGTATCTGGACGATCTCCTAATAAAGGCGATGTCCAGGGAACAACTACTGCACAGTATCGACTTGACTACTTGCTTGTTTACGGATCACGGATGGATACTCAATTTCCAATCTCACTTGGGACCGTCTCAGAGAATTCAGTTCCCGGGGATGACCCTGGATACGGTGTCTCAGAAGGTTTACCTTCCCATGGACAATGCCTTGCCTATTCAGTCTAGGTTCCGGGCGGTGCTGAAACCACGTGTGGTCTCAATTCGTCTTTGCATCCCCTTGCTGGGCAAGATGGTGGCCTCCTACGAGGCGATACAGTAAAGTAGGTTCCATGCGTGTCCATTTCAACTGGATTTGTTGGACAAATGGTCGGGATCTCACCTGCAAATGCATCATTATATAACCCTGTCACCGAAAGCACGTATATCCCTTCTATGGTGGCTACAACTCCCTCATCTGGTGGAGGGTCGGAGTTTCAACACCCTGTCATGAAGAAGCTCCGTCGTTACTGTTTCAGAATGACGGACCCGCAGGTGGTGGCGATAGACGCTCTGACGACACCATGGACTTACCGGTTCGTTTACCCGTTTCCTCCAATTCCTCTAATCCCAAGAGTTCTCAAAAGACTCAAAAAGGAAAGAGTTCAGGAAATTCTTATTGCTCCGGATTGGTGTCGACGGGCCTGTTATGTGGACCTCTTGACCCTGTCGTTGGAGGATACCTGGCCTCTGCTGCTTCTCAAGGACCTTCTTCAGCAAGGACTGTTCGTCTATCCAGACTTACAGCGGCTACGTTTGACAGCCTGGAAGTTGAGAGGGAGATCTTGACCAGGAAGGGTCTTCCATCCAAGATGATTTCCACTATAGTTCAGGGTTACCTCCAAACATTACCACCGTATTTGGAACCTATTTTGGTTCCTGCATTATCTGTCACTTCTGTTGCTCCAAAGTCCCTGGACGTTGTAAGGGCATTGAGGATTTAAGTCATAAGGACTGCTCGTTACAGGAAGTCTGACTCGCTTTTCGTCTTTTATGATGCTACAAAAATTGGTCGTCCTGCCTCCAAGCAGTCCATTGCTCGTTGGCTCAAATTGACTATCCAACAAGCCTATACTTCGGATGTTCTGCCGCTGCCGAGTTCGGTTCAGGCCCACTCCATAGTATTCCCCAGTATCCACTAGGACGTTAGAGAAAATAGGAAGTTAATTCCTATCGGTAATTCCTTTTCTCGTAGTTCATAGTAGCTGCTGGGCGCCCGCCTTTGTGCTTCGTTTTCCTGCTTACCTAGTTGTAAGTGCTATTGGATTGGTTTGCGGTTGCTTCCCTGTTCCTTGTTTGCCTAGTGTTGCTATCCTTTTATCGTTAGCGTTTCTTTCCTCTGTTCTGGTTAGCTCTGCTATCTTATGGTTTGTGTGTTGGTTTGTTACCTAACCGCTTTGTGTTTATATCCTTCTCTCAAAGTATATCCGGGCACAGTTTCCTAGACTGAGTCTGCTAGGTGGGGCATAGAGGGAAGGAGCCAGCACACACTATTAATTTCTTAAAGTGCTAGGCTCCAGTGAACCCGATCTATACCCCATGGTAATATCCTATTCCCCAGTATCCACTACGGACTACGAGAAAAGGAATTACCGGTAGGTATTAAATTCCTATTTTTCTCCTGCAGGGTTTACAGTAGTATCCACAGGATATACATTGGGATATGAGGTAGCGTCAGCAGAATGGCAAGGCCTCCCAAAATGCAACGGGCCATTTTCCTATATCCCCGCCTTATGGCTCAGGCAATCCAGTTTTTGTTTGGTGCGGCAGGAGCCGGACCACCGTCATAGGGCTGCTGATTTTTTGCTGCTGTGAGCTTTTTCTTTATTTTTATAGTGTTGATTCTTTCTGAGCGATCTTTCTAAAAACGTCTTATACACACCTTAGAGTCGCTCCAACAACTCTCCGCCGGGTCGCGACAACGCTTACCCATGTGTACAGTGTTGTTTCGACGGGTATCAGTGAGGATGTACTAGCTGACGTTACCAGGCTGTGGCCAGAGAACGGGGAGAAGGTAAGGTGTCAGTTCCGCTTAGCGGGTTAAGACACTAGACACAGCTACAATGTTTTTGGGAGGGGACTACCGAACAGTCGCTGATGCAGCTGTCACCTCGGGTGCACCAGCGCTAGGCCTCAGGGATCATAGGCTCCAGGGATTAGTAAGAGGCCGGGATTCCTGGGGTTGGTGTCGGTAGTAGGGAGTAAGGCTTTGCCCTGGTCGCCCCTTCCCCCAGGTCATGACTAGTTTCCCGCCATTAACTGATTTCCCACTTCCGTCTGAAACGCTAGATATCTATCTGACCCAGTCGCAGCATAGGCAGCTGTGTCACTGGTGCGTCTGTGTTCACTGTTAACATATGTGTTCACTTGGGCATCTGTGTTCACTATTTGCATCTGGATCCACGCAGTGTTTGATGGCATATTGGGTGATCCTGGAAGCGGAGTTAAGTCTCCCTGTATACCACTGTCCTGAAGCAAGTGATGCAGCACTAAGTCTCTACCTACCATTGGGGTACGAGTAGTTGGATAAGTACCTGATGCATAGGAGTCTGATAAACTGTTACTGCTGTTTCTTTCGCTGTGCGACTGAATGCGTGAAAAGTCCTATATAAGGTAATGCAGTAATTTGTTTTTCCTACATACCTGAAATGTATCTAGTTGAATATATGCTCATATTGCTTATTATAGTAATGTATAACTTGTGACTGATTACTAGTGCGGCTGCTGACCTTTACAATACTATACTATATTTCTGTCCGTTTTGCTGTCTTTTGGATATACCGATCCTCAATGCTGGTGCAAGGCAGGGAGGGATCGGATTGTATATAACTTTAGGAAGCTTAAAGTGAATACGGTCACAAATTGTGTAGTTAACACCATACAGGTGTGTGATTTGTCGAAGAGAGGCAAGGGAGAGGAGAATACACACACTCCACAGCAGCACTGACATTGATATCATGTGTGTCATGCAAAGCAGGGTTTACCTCTCAAGATCTGGTACAAAATGGATTGTGTTAATTGTTATAGCTTCCACCAAAGCCTCGTTAATAATACAAGGCAGGCACAGGTTCAATCTGAACCTCACAAAGAAAAACCGTAATAGCACGGCAGAGAACTCTCTTAGGATGGAAGCAACTCTTATTTACCTGAATATAGTTGCACGGATAGAATATACATCACAAAGTAATTCCTAAAGGTAAAACTTTTAATATCTATTACACAATAAGAAGAGAATTCTTCTAATACAAGAACTCACTTGGAGGTTTAAAAGGAAAAATATAGACAAGACAATACTAGACACAATTAACATGTATTTAAAAGTGACACACAGGTATTCAAAATGATGCAGGGTGATCGGAGAGAATTAGTCTCTGAACTTGTTGGCAAACATCTGACATTATATTGGCACCCATATAGAAGAAGGCAGGCAAGGCTACTACGGTGTTTTAGGGATTCTGCCGCCCTGCATCTGCTGGGCATCGAATGCGGGATGAGAGATCCTTAGCCAATGGAAAGGGTGGTGTTGGTGCTGCAAGACTTCGTTTTTGCTTTCGGTTGATGACTATGTGCCAGGGCAACCGATGAGATTACTACTAGTGCACCCCACCGTCCGGCGCAGACAATTCAAAAGGTGATAGTGTATCCATTAATTCTGTTGTACAGCTGTATCAAATAATATTAATACAGAATAACTTTTTGATTAGAGGGGATGCAGTGTAAAAGTTATTCCCACATTGGTGAAAACAGTTCCTCAGTTCATTACAAAAGTGACCATTAGATTACATATCTCTCATAATGTGTCATATCATTGTGGTACCAAAAAATGGAAACCGTATCACTTAGCATGTGTTTGCCACAATCAAAGAAAAACAAATATTTGTATTGGAGATGTTACTATTAATAATGACTGATTCACCAAAGAAAAACAGTAGCATTGCATTAGCCAATCCAAATCAAATGGCCTGCCACTCTTAAGGCTCAATTAGTAAACCATCTGTGGCTGAGATAAACAAACAATAAAGGCTACTATCCATAAGGTAGCCCTTAATACATTGTGCTCAGGTGTATCATACAAGAACTGTGTGTCGCGCGGTCTGCCCTGCGCAGGTAGCGAGACTGCCGGGGGGCCCTTTAACGTACCCATGACGTGGGAGGTGTGGGCAGGGGAGCAAATGTCCCGTGGGCAATGATCGCTGCACTGCAATCACATGTTGCCCTGTTGAGCAGGGAGAACGGGACCAATGCATAGGATATTGCACTCTGTCCAAAAGATGTGACATATAATTGTGTGTCCGCAAGTCATAAGACAAAATTAGAGAAATTATCTATATATACGGTGCGGACAGGGAATTATGTGACCTGATCGTCCAGGAGGTCACCGTAGAGTAAGTGCGGGCAGGGAAACAATGCCCTATGGTCGCTCAAAACTGTATATAGATGATCCCTACCCTGCTGGGATGAACACATAACATAATAATGTATACCACGTGGCCACAATTTGCAGTGCGTTTGTCATATAATGTCCCGTGTGTGTGTTCAAACGGGGCAGATGTTCTTAATGATGGTATTGTTATAATCTGCAATGTTTAGAACGGGGCAAATGCCAAAGAAAATTCTAATTGCGTATACTGCACATCTCGTGGTGTACGTTAAAGGTTGCAGAGTCTCGGAACAGTTGACATACAGAGGTATTACATGGCACCACATACTAAAAACCGCAGTGGCAGGGAAGGGGGAGACAAAAGTAACTCATGTCAGAGGATGACTGTACTAATGAATACAAGTGTCTAGTTGGGCAGGGGTACACTAGTGTGGAAAAACTGGAACAGACGTGGTAATGTTGAATACTCAGTGATTAATATGTTTAATAAGAGAATGGGTACTTATAAATTAGGTGTACTCTGACAAAAGAAGGCGGATAGAAGTATAATGTATGTTGTGTGCGAATTACCATTGATCAACGTGTATATTGAAGTGAAAGCAGAGTTGAAAGGGAAAATAATATTGTATATTAGATGAGGGGAGATATGGGATTAGTTGTGTGGGACTGTTTAGTACTGAATTACTAGTGTATGCGCCAAAAGGTGATAAATGTGTAACATGTATTCAATATGTGAATGAAAATAAAAACACTGCAAATGGTTGAAAAAGTGAATGGGTATATTGTAGGAAAGAATCCTTGAAGATAGTGAATCTTTGTTGATTGTGAGCAATGAAAGGGTATGAGTGACATGATATTTGCTGATGGTGACCGATTTGTTAATTGACTAGGGTGAAAAATTACCTCCATGGGCTTCTTTTGCACAAACATTATCCAATCTATCTGAGCGAATAATGCCAGCTCCCATACCAGGGATAGTTTACCCTATTAACCCTATTTACTCTATTAACATGCAACGTTTTCCCTAGGTCTAATCGCATCCAGTCCAGGAAACTGCAGCCTTTCAACAAAAACAGGCTGAAAGGCCTGTGGAAACTAAATCACATAGACATGAAACAACAACCTCAAAGTCCACATGTTTCAGAAGGGGACACTGAGGATGATTCCCCGCATTCTGGATTTGCATACAGAGTTGAGGATGAAGGTCCCAGCTCAGTAGATATGCCTGAGCTAATTAATGCTATAAAAACCATTCTATCCTTAGAGAAGGCAGCAGAGCCTTTGTTAAAATCCAAGGCACCAAACATCCCAAAACGGTCAGAACTGAATTTCCGGAGTCAGAACAGCTTATGGAAATCATGCTAGAGGCTTGGGTCACACCCAGTAAGACGTTCATAATTCCTAAAAAATGGAATTCTCATTATCCTCTTCCGGCCGGGGATTGTTCGAAAAGGGAAGTTGCTCCCAAGGTAGATAAGCATGTCATGCAGTTGGTGCATAAATTTACATTACCTCTACCTTCAACATCATTAAATGATGTAACTGATAGATGGTTTTCTAAAAACTGCTTTTCCTTTGTCAGAAGCAGTTGTTAGGCCGGCCATGGCTTCAGCCTGGATGTTGAAAGCAGTGGCGGCCTTTGCTGATGCATTAGAAGATTATCTGTCATTGGTGTCTAGAGAACAAAAGTCTCATATTGCACCGTCAGCTATTTTTATGGAAGTAGCAGCCTTGAATATGGGTACTAGAGCTTCTCAAGCATCAGCCTCAGCAGTAGCAGCATGGGGAGCTGTCTGGCTACGTACATGGAAGGCTGATTCAGAGTCCAAAAGTACTAGAGTCTTTGCCTTTTACTGGAGATATTCTTTTTGGTAAAGAATTAAATAATATTTTGGAGTCAGAAGCAGACTAAAGAAAGTGAAGTTTCCTTCTACCTCCAAGTCTAAACCTAGGTTTCCAGCTTTTCTGTCCTTTCAGACTCCAGGAAAAGCGAAAGGAAAGGGTTACGGCAAACAGTCACAATAGGATAAGTCTGGCAAGACTAAAAAGCATTGGGCTACCAGGAGGCCTGCTTCCAAACCAGAAGAGAAGCCATCAGCCTGATGGCATGGGCCTCCTCCTGGAGACTGTAGGGTGGGAGGCCAACTTCTTCTAGTTGCACAGACCAGACAGCAGACTACCACAGATGCCTGGGTGCAAGAAGCAGTATATCACGGTTATGCGTTTGCCTTCAAGAACTGCAACCCCCCCTTCCACCGCAAATTTTTTTTTGTACCAGCCCGTCTCTAATGGAAACGAAGGCCAGGGCTTTACAGGAGGCAGTTCAGACATTGCTACAATCGGGTGATAGTACCGATCTCTCCACAGCAGGGACAAGGTTTCTATTTCAACCTGTTTGTAGTGCGGAAACCAAATGGGTCATACTGGTTCATTCTCAATCTCAAGGCTCTGAACAAATCTATTTGGGTGCCTCGTTTTCATATGGACAGTTCCATTATCTTGGCCATGGAGCCGGGGGATTTTATGGTATCCCTAGATATCCAGGATGCTTACCTGCATGTACCTATCGCACCATCCCATCAGTGCTATCTCCAGGTTCGCTATCCTCCAGCAACATATTTTCAGTTTCAGGCCCTACCTTTCTTTTTCATCCACTAGGGGTCACTGGAGTACTCTTGGGATATGGACGGTTCCACTGGAACTAGGCACTGAACAGTTAAACTTAGACTATACCTCCCCTCCATATCCCAGAGTACCTCAGTATTTTTTCGGTGCTCACAGAGCAACTAGGCTTGTGGAAGTGGATCCACAATTATTGATTTTTCTCTTTGATTATTTTTGAAAACATCCCTTTCCCCCTTCCAAGAAGGCGAGGGTTTGGGATAGTGAAAGCTGCTCATGCAGCTGTGGGTGTCGGACCTCTCTAGAAGAGCTCCCTCATTTCCACGTGCAGGACACCTGCAGTAAAAGGCTGACAGTGCTTGCAGAGAAGTCTCGTCATTGCCCTCACCACAGGATCCAGGTATGTGTTTGGGGCGGTCAGCTCATGCTGCCGCCCCGCTGTGTGGGATTACTGTGTCTGTGTATTATGCCGTGCGCTGCCCGCAGCCGCCAGCCGCCGCTTTCAGCGCCGCTGTGAACACCTCTCCCGCCACGCTGGTGCATAGCCGCTCCACGGCTCCATGCGGCATATCGTATGGCACTTCCGGAGTCATAGCAGCGGTCTCCGGATACAGAGTAGCGGTAAACGGAGCACGGGGGAGAGAGGGAGGCACACACTTCTTTTCCAGGGTGTATGGTCTAACACAGAGCCAGCAGCACTGTATAGATAAGTAACAGGATGGCATATATACATTTAAGTATAATCTGCTGCATAAGTTAAATGTTTGCACTTTATGATATTCTGTGAGCATGGGGACATATTAAACCATGCTTCCTGTTTTTCCTGTTTTTCTCCAGATTTTCCTGTAATACATCTCTCCACCATTGAAGGCGCAGGGGTGTTAGGGGGATTTTGGAATCAGGCATATTACTGGCACACTTGGCCAGATATATAGAGACACCTTAGTACTATTTACTGAGTCGCACAGGTTTTCTCTCTTGTCTTTGTTTTTTTTTTTTATTATTATTTACATAATGAGTAAGACACCAGCAAAGTCTAAGAAGCAGTTTTTCTGCAATGTCTGTAAGGGTGTATTACCTGACTGATTTACCACATGTAAAGTATGTGTGGTAAATTCCGAAACAAATACAACTCCTGCTCCGGTTCCAAATCCAGTTTCTACCCCGGACCCGCCATGGGCTATATTAGCAGATGTTTTAGCTGGTTTGCAATCAGAGTTGGCCGCCTCTCGGCAGGAGCGAGAGGCGGCAAGATCTGAATCTAGGGTGAGACAGCTAGAACTTCCTGAGGGGTCTCAGCCTTACCAAAGGTCCAGATCCTCTTTGACTAAAGGGGATAAGTTTCATTTTTCTTATAAACTACCGGTTTCTGCTATGTTACTGTCTGATGATTTTTCACCCGACCTCACTGTACAAGATGTGGGTGAGGAGGGCGAAGTAGACCAGCAGTCAGATGGTGACGATTTTGACAGGCCGGGTATTGATAATCTCATCAGAGCAGTGTGTCAGTCTCTGAATTTTACAGAAACTGAGGAGCCTCTGACAAATGATGAGGTCGTTTTTACAAAACGACCGAGAATTCCAATTTGTTTTCCTGTGTCAGAATCTCTTAATAAAATGTTACTAGAAACAAGGAAGAATCCGGATAAACTGTTTTCTGTACCTCACAGATTTAGGTCTAGCTATCCGTTTCCAGATTCTATGACCGCTACATTGGAGAATCCGCCGTTGGTGGATTCATCTGTGTCTAAACTTACAAAGAAATTAACCATACCAGTACCAGCTGCAACTACACTCAAGGACCCTTCGGACCGTAAAATAGAGGTTATGCTGAAGTCCATGTACACAGCGGCAGGAGTGCTGCTTAGACCTGGGTTGAGTGGCATTTGGGTAACTAAAGCTCTAATGGTATGGATAACAGAACTCAGATCTGCCTTAACTGATCATCTTATACTTCTCACTGATCAAATCTGGGAAGCGGCTGACTATTTATGTACAGCTTCTACTGACGTCTGTCAGCTCACTTCTCGCCTTTCATCATCACTAGTCACAGCACGACGTGCGCTCTGGCTACGTTCTTGGCGAGCGGAGACAGAGGTCAAAAAAGGAATAGAAGCATTACCTTATGAGGGCGAGAAGTTATTCGGTCCTGAATTGGACAAATGGATTTCTGAGGCCACGGGAGGGAAGTCGGTTTTCTTACCATTTCCTCCAACAGTGCCTAGAAAAAGATATTCTGGACCGGCGTTCAAATCTTTTACACCTCAGTCCTTTCGCGGGCGTGGCAGGGGAACGGCCACACCAGGTAGACGAGGTCGGGGACGTAGTTTCCAACGAGCCAATACCACTCGTCAGGATACTAAAGTCACCGGTAAGCCAGTGGCATGACGGGCTCCCAGCCCATCTCGATTCTCCTATTGTAGGAGCACGTCTTCAGTCATTCCAGTTGGCGTGGCTTCAGACGTCCACAGATGGGTGGATCCGCAATCTAGTTTTAACAGGTTACAAAATAGAGTTCGACTGTCTCCCGCCAATGCGGTTTTTCAGGACAGGACTGCCTCTGTCGGACGACAAGAGGGCGATTCTGCAGACTGCCATTCAGTCTCTGCTGGACGCAGCAGTTTTGGTTCCGGTCCCTGTGCACCAACAGGGTCAGGGTTATTATTCCAGTCTGTTTGTGGTACCGAAGCCGGATGGCTCGGTCAGGCCAATATTGAACTTAAAGGGCCTCAACCAGTACGTCACTTACTACAGATTCAAAATGGAATCTCTACGATCAGTAATTGCAGGTCTAGAGCCAAAGGAGTTTATGATTGCGCTGGATCTCAAGGATGCGTACTTACACATTCCGATTTGGCCTCATCAAAGGTTTTTGCGGTTTGCAATACGACAGAACCATTACCAGTTTCAGGCTCTACCGTTTGGCCTCTCGTCAGCGCCTCTGGTATTCACCAAGGTGATGTCTGTGATGATAGCTCATCTCAGATCTCTAGGAGTGATAATAGTTCCATATTTGGACGATCTACTCATCAAAGCTCCGTCTCAACAAATCCTCCTTCAACAGGCATTGCTGACATACAATGTACTGATTCACCACGGTTGGATTGTCAACTTCAAGAAATCACATCTAATTCCGTCCCAACGACTTCAATTCCTAGGTATGATTCTCGATACGGTAGACCAAAGGATCTACCTACCCGAACAGAAAGTACAGGTCATTCGTCATCTGGTACAATTAGTGCTCAAGCCACACACAGTCTCGGTTCATTTGTGCATTCGCCTCTTAGGCACAATGGTGGCGGCTTTCGAAGCACTTCAGTTCGGAAGGTTTCACTCGCGTCCTTTTCAACTGGATGTGCTCGCACAGTGGTCGGGCTCGCACTTACAGATTCACCACAGGGTAAGGTTGTCTCCAAGGACCAGAGTGTCTCTACTCTGGTGGCTCAGGGTACAGAATCTAACCGCAGGAAAACAGTGCAGCACCTGGAATTGGATAATTCTCACGGCAGACGCAAGTCTCAGAGGTTGGGGAGCTGTAGTTCAGAATCTTCAGCTCCAGGGTCTCTGGGCGGATCACGAAAGATTTCTGTCTATAAATGTCCTGGAACTCCGAGCAATTTACAATGCGTTACGACAGGCAGTGCACATGCTGCAGGCTCAGGCAGTCCAGGTGCAATCAGACAATGCGACGGCGGTCGCATACATCAACAAACAAGGCGGAACGAGAAGCCGCATGGCAATGCGGGAAGTAGCTCGAATCCTCAATTGGGCCGAGTATCACCAAGTGATATTGTCGGCAGTATTCATTCTGGGAGTGGACAACTGGGAGGCGGATTATCTCAGTCGTCGGGATTTCCATCCAGGAGAATGGGCATTAAATCCAGACGTATTTCTCATGTTGGTCCAGAGGTGGGGTTACCCGCAGGTGGACTTGATGGCATCTCGCCACAATCATCAAACGCTCCAGTATGTATCCAGAACGAGAGATCCAGAGGCAGTGGCGGTGGATGCTCTCACAGTCAGGTGGCCATACAGTCTAGTATATCTGTTTCCACCGTTTCCGCTGCTCCCTCTATTGCTAAAACGGATCAAAAGAGAGTTCGTCACAGTCATACTAGTGGCGCCTCATTGGCCACGGAGAGCTTGGTTTTCGGATCTTCGCGGATTACTCGCAGACGATCCTTGGCCGCTCCCACTACGTCCAGACCTGTTACAACAGGGTCCGTTTCTTTACCCCGATTTAGCGCTGCTGCGTTTGACGGGGTGGCTGTTGAGACCGCCCTCTTAAGAAGAGAGGGCATTCCAGAATCAGTCATTCCAACCATGTTAGGAGCTAGGAAGCCGTTTACGGCAGCTCATTATTATAGAATTTGGCGTGCCTATATAGGTTGGTGTGAAGCTAGGAAGTTTCCAACTTCATCTTTCAAGTTATCCCGTCTTTTGTTATTTCTACAGATGGGATTAGATGTAGGTCTACGTTTATCCACACTAAAAGTGCAGATATCTGCTTTGTCAATTTACTTTCAAAGACTATTGGCTCTTTTGCCATCAGTACACCTTTTATGCAGGGTGTCCTCAGAGTACAGCCTCCATTCATTCCACCTACAGCGCCATGGGACTTGAATCTGGTTTTAGATTTCTTACAGTCTTTTCATTTTGAACCCTTACAAGTGGATATTAAATTTCTCACTTGGAAAACAATTTTTCTTCTAGCCTTGGCTTCGGCAAGGCGAGTTTCAGATTTGGGTGCCTTGTCATGCAAGCCACCATATTTGGTGTTTCATGATGACAGAGCGGAACTTCGGACGAATCCCGCTTTCTTACCAAAAGTAGTGTCATCTTTTCACATCAACCAACCAATAGTAGTTCCTGTGTTTATTAGGACATTCTGAAACTCTGGATGTGGTACGCGCTTTACGCGTTTGTGTCTCGAACGTCTACACTTCGTAAGACGGATACATTGTTTGTTCTCTATGATGCTGCCAAGAGGGGTTGGCCAGCCTCTAAGCAGACCCTATCCAGATGGATAAAACTGACCATACGTCAGGCTTATCTTCAGGCTAGATTACAACCGCCTACATCGGTAACAGCTCATTCCACACGTTCTGTTGGAACTTCATGGGCAGCTGGTCGTGGAGCCTCTACGACACAGCTTTGCCGGGCGGCTACATGGTCATCAGTGCACACGTTTGTGCGCTTTTATAAGTTTGATACTTTTGCGGCATCAGCATCTAGCTTTGGCCGTTTGGTGTTACAAGTGCCAAATAGCTCTCCCGCCCACGGGGGAAACTTTGGTACGTTCCAAGAGTACTCCAGTGACCCCTAGTGGATGAAAAAGAAAATAGGATTTTGGTACTTACCAGATAAATCCTTTTCTTTGGATCCATAGGGGGCACTGGACGCCCACCCAGAGCAGTTATGACCTGGTTGTGGTAAGTGCAGGGAATATTATGGTAACACACTCTTACCGACTGTTTCAAATTAGAAATTCTGTCGGGTTGGTGTCAACGGTTAGTTGTCATTTTTTGTTGGTGTCCACTTTATTGTTGTCCAGTTTTGTTATATGTATTTCTCCATTGTCAACCTCTATAGCTCCAGTTCGGCTCAGTAAAAAACACTGAGGTACTCTGGGATATGGAGGGGAGGTATAGTCAAAGTTTAACTGTTCAGTGCCTAGTTCCAGTGGAACCGTCCATATCCCAAGAGTACTCCAGTGCCCCCTATGGATTCAAAGAAAAGGATTTATCTGGTAAGTACCAAAATCCTATTTTTTGGACTGACTACAGCTCAAAGAATGTTTACCAAAATTACGGTGGTGACAGCTTATCTCCGTCGTCATGGGATAAGAATTTTCCCGATACTTGGACGACCTGTTTCTCCTGGCTCATTCCCAGGAAACCTCTCCCAGGGCCATCTGCAATTGACAGACTGTTTTACAAAGCCACGGCTGGCTCACAAATTGGGCGAAGTCATCCCTGGTTCAGTCGCAACGCATGACTCACCTGGGGGCTGTTTTGGATTCCAGGCTTCAGAGTTTTTCTACCTCTGAACAAAATATCCACAATGCAGACAAGGATTTAGGAGCTACTGCACAGTCGAAGAGTATCCATTCATGCAGCAATGCGAGTGATGGGATTTATGGTGTCCACATTCGACAAGGTGGAATATGCTCCATTCCGCTCGAAGCCCCTTCAACGTCTGATTTTTTTCCAGATGGGATGGACTACATCAGACGATAAAAACTCAGACTATGGTCCTTCCTCAGGAAGTACGGAGATCTTTAGCCTGGTGGCTACAGACATCCCATTTGGATATCGGAATGGGAGGTTCTGACAACAGACGCCAGTCTTCAGGGCCAGGGAGCAGTGTCAGAAAGGTGTTGCTTCCAGGGGCAGTGGACCAAGGAAGAAAGTTGCCTGCCGATAACATATATTGGAACTTGGGGCTGTATATATGGCACTCACTCAGGCAAAGGACATTCTTCAGGGAAAACCGGTTCAGATTCGCTCAGACAATGCGACGGCAGTAGCGTACCTCAAATCATCAGGGAGGAACTTACAGCCTAAAGGCAATGAAGGAGGTAAGACGCACGTACAGGTGGGCAGAACTTCATTATCCGGCCTTGTCTGCAGTGGTTTGTCTTGGGAGTCCTAAACTGGGAAGCAGATTTTCTCAGTCGACACGCCATTCATGTAAACAAATGGGCTTTACACCCAGAGGTCTTCCAGATTCTGGTAAACAAGTGGGGGCTACCAGAGATAGACCTCATGGCTTCTCGTCAGAACAACAATGTTCCCGCATACGGGTCAAGGACAAAGCGATCTTCGTGGATGCTCTGTCAGTAAGATGGGACTTTCATCTGGCCTATGTGTTTGCACAAATCGCCCTTTTGCCCAGGGTAATTGCGAAAAGTCAAACAGGGAAAGGACAGACGTGATAGTAATAGCTCCGGCATGGCCCAGAAGACATTGGTACACAGATCTGCAGAGGCTGTCTGTGGAGACTCCGTTTCAATGTCCGGATATACGGTCCAAGGGTTCTTGTTATTGCAAGCTCCTGGATCGGCTGTCTTTGACGGCGTGGCTCTCGAGAAATCCATCATGAAAGCAAAAGGATTTTCACAACTGGTAATTCAAACAGTGCTTAAAGCAAGAAATCTGTCCTCGGCTCGCATTTATTACCGAGTATGGCATGCTTATATTCAATGGTGCAGTGCCAGGAAACTTGACCCTAGGTCTTTCAGAACTTCTAGAGTCCTAGCATTCTTTCAGACAGGAATGGACAAAGGTCTCCGTGTGTAGGGGCGTTTTAAGAGAGGAAGGGACCCCCGTGCAGCCTCCGTCGCGGGCCCCCTCCTCTCCGGCAGCTAGTAGACTCTGCATGCGCAGGTCTCCGGGAACATGGCGCCCGCGCCTTGTTCCCAGGGACATCTCCAGTGCGCATGCGCAAATGACTTGGAAATGGCCACGACGGCCATTTTCCGAGTGATTTATGCCCGCATTAGAGAGCCGTCGCCGCAGGACTCCGGAATGGTAAGTATATTATATGGGTGCATTGTGGGCCCCCCTGGACCCAGGGGCCGTGTGCACTGCCCACACTGCACCCATTATAGAAACGCCAATGTCCGTGTGGCTTTCTTGAGAGTTCAGGTGTCAGCATTGATTGTATGGTTTCAAAAGAAAATTGCTAACCTCCAGGATGTTCGCGCTTTTTTCCAAGGAATACTACACATTCAACCTCCTTTTGTTCCTCCTACAGCTCCTTGGGATCTAAATTTAGTCCTTAAGGTGCTTCAAGCTGCCCCATTTGAACCACTGAGTCAAGTGGATCTTAAATGGTTGATGGCTAAGCTTCTCTTTCTACTGGCTATTGCTTCAGCTAGAAGAGTTTTCGATTTAGGGGCATTATGTCGCCCTCCTTTTCTGATTTTACATCCAGATAAAGAAGTACCCAAAACCAAATCTGGATTTCTGCCTAAGGTGGTCTCTAAGTTCCACCTTAACGAAGAAATTGTAGTTCCGGGTTTCCAAGGGCCGGACCTTTCTGCGGGAAATGCATCTTTAGACATAGTCCGGGCTCTACGGCTCTACATGGATCGTACCAGTGCCTTCAGACAGATTCTCTCTTTGTTCTCTACGGATTTCACAAGAGAGGATGGCCTCTGACAAGCAAACACTGGCGAGGTGGCTTCGGATGAAAATTTCAGAAGCATACTCTCAAGCTGATCTCCCTGTTCCGGCTAATATCTCTGCTCATTATACTCGTAAGGTAGGTCAATCTTGGGCAGTACGCTGTGGAGTGTCTGCGGAACAGATACGTAAGGCAGCCACATAGTCTTCCATTAACACATTCATTAGACATTATGCCTTTGATTCCTTTCCCTCTCAGGAAGCTGCATTTAAGCGACGGATTCTCCTGTTCAATCAGGAGCGTCCCCTTCACTAACTTTGCTTTGAGACATCCCAGTGTATATCCTGTGGATACTACTGTGGACCTTGCAGGAGAAATAAGTAGTTATGGAAGATTTACCATCAATAACTCTATTTCTTCGAAGTCCACAGTATCCACAGGGACCCTGACGCACCTGATTTGAGGATCCTTACACTTACTAACCTCTTCCTTCTTGTATCGAAGTTTGTTCTTCTCGCCTGATTAGGGCTCTCTGATGCTCCTGCCTTGAACTTAACTGAATTTCCAGAGCCAGGAGGCGAGGATATAAGAGACTGGCCCGTTGCATTCTGGGAGGCCGAAAGCTTTGATCGTTGGTGCCATTCCGCTGAGGCTACCTCATATCCCAATGTATATCCTGTGGACTTCGGAGAAATAGTTACTGACGGTAAGTCTACCATAATTACTACTTTTAACCTTCTTGCATATAAGTGTCCTAGTGGTAATGCAGAATTTATAAGATTAGTTTGTAAAAGTTAATGTACCCCATTTTTTTTTTTTTTTAAAGTAATCTGCACGATGGCACCCTCTCACCCAGCAACCGCCCCCCCTCCCCTCGCACACACGCACACACACACACACACACACACACACACACACACACACACACACACACACACACACACACACACACACACATTTCTGCTGTGTCCAGGCAGTACAGCTAGTCAGGAAGGGTGTGTGGCCTTTGGTCTGTTTATGGTGCTTCCTACTATCGGTTACATTGCTGCTCTGTCAATGGCTCCGGACAGTTCAGTTTCTGGCGCCATGCTTGTGGATTGTATTAGTCACTCTAGCTCTGCTCTGCAGTGAAGCCCTGGAAACACGATTGAAGCAGGTAGAGGATCTCACTGCCACTTACAGTAACATGGAAAAAGATCTCTTGGAGGAAACTGAAAATCTGAAAATATTTCTACAGCAATCGCATGCCGGGTTGGCACAGGTGACGTCCGATCATCAGAGAGGTGAGCAAAGAAACACACGGAGAAAACATAAATAATTCTGCATAGTGCTGAGACAGTGACATTCTACCATTGTATTATAGCATAAAAAGGCATGTAAATGTTTGACAAGTAGAGCTGAACTGTCCTCTGTTGTGGGTGGTTGTTTTTTTTTTTTTTTTTTGGGGGGGGGGGGGTTGGTTTATGTTACTATTGCTACCTAGCATTTTGAGTCAATTGCCTTTTTTAACCTGCTTGGGTGCTGTTGTGTATCATGTGCAAATCTGGACACATGGAAGATTTCTACCACTTGTTGCACCAGGATATCCATTTGATTACACACCAAGCTAACCTGGTGCTATTCTGCATTTATGTTGAGCAGCAGTATCACATCAGAGCCTGTGGTGGTGGTAAAGTAACCTTGCACAGTACTATCTATTCCTCTGCAAGCTACTGTCTACTGTTACCACGGGCTCAGAAAGTTCCCTTGCAGCATGTAATGGGGTATGTGAAGGAAGTGTGAGGATGCATAGGTAAAAATAAGAATTTACTCACCGGTAATTCTATTTCTCGTAGTCCGTAGTGGATGCTGGGAACTCCGTAAGGACCATGGGGAATAGCGGGCTCCGAAGGAGGCTGGGCACTCCAGAAAGATCTTAGACTACCTGGTGTGCACTGGCTCCTCCCACCATGACCCTCCTCCAAGCCTCAGTTAGGTACTGTGCCCGGACGAGCGTACACAATAAGGAAGGATTTTGAATTCCGGGTAAGACTCATACCAGCCACACCAATCACACCGTATAACTCGTGATATGAAACACAGTTAACAGTATGAAACAATAGAGCCTCTCAACAGATGGCTCAACAATAACCCGATTTAGTTAACAATAACTATGTACAAGTAATGCAGATAAACCGCACTTGGGATGGGCGCCCAGCATCCACTACGGACTACGAGAAATAGAATTACCGGTGAGTAAATTCTTATTTTCTCTAACGTCCTAGTGGATGCTGGGAACTCCGTAAGGACCATGGGGATTATACCAAAGCTCCCAAACGGGCGGGAGAGTGCGAATGACTCTGCAGCACCGAATGAGAGAACTCCAGGTCCTCCTCAGCCAGGGTATCAAATTTGTAGAATTTTGCAAACGTGTTTGCCCCTGACCAAGTAGCTGCTCGGCAAAGTTGTAAAGCCGAGACCCCTCGGGCAGCCGCCCAAGATGAGCCCACCTTCCTTGTGGAATGGGCATTGACAGATTTTGGCTGTGGCAGGCCTGCCACAGTATGTGCAAGCTGAATTGTACTACAAATCCAACGAGCAATAGTCTGCTTAGAAGCAGGAGCACCCAGCTTGTTGGGTGCATATAGGATAAACAGCGAGTCAGATTTTCTGACTCCAGCCGTCCTGGAAACATATATTTTCAGGGCCCTGACAACGTCTAGCAACTTGGAGTCCTCCAAATCCTTAGTAGCCGCAGGCACCACAATAGGCTGGTTCAGGTGAAACGCTGACACCACCTTAGGGAGAAACTGGGGACGAGTCCTCATTTCTGCCCTATCCATATGGAAAATCAAATAAGGGCTTTTACAAGACAAAGCCGCCAATTCTGATACTCGCCTGGCAGAAGCCAAGGCCAATAACATGACCACTTTCCATGTGAGATATTTCAGATCCACGGTTTTTAGTGGTTCAAACCAATGTGATTTTAAGAAAACTCAACACCACGTTGAGATCCCAAGGTGCCACAGGAGGCACAAACGGGGGCTGACTATGCAGCACTCCTTTTATAAATGTCTGAACTTCAGGTACTGAAGCTAGTTCTTTTTTGAAAGAAAATCGACAGAGCCGAGATCTGTACCTTAATGGAACCCAATTTAAGGCCCATAGTCACTCCTGCTTGCAGGAAATGCAGAAATCGACCTAGTTGAAATTCCTCTGTTGGGGCCCTTTCGGCCTCACACCATGCAACATATTTTCGCCATATGCGGTGATAATGAGTTGCTGTAACCTCTTTCCTGGCTTTAGTAAGCGTAGGAATTACTTCCTCCGGAATGCCCTTTTCCTTCAGGATCCGGCGTTCAACCGCCATGCCGTCAAACGCAGCCGCGGTAAGTCTTGGAACAGACAGGGCCCCTGCTGCCGCAGGTCCTGACTGAGTGGCAGAGGCCATGGGTCCTCTGATATAAATTCTTGAAGTTCTGGGTACCAAGCTCTTCTTGGCCATCCACGAGTATCGTTCTTACTCCTCGCCTTCTTATTATTCTCAGTACCTTTGGTATGAGAGGCAGAGGGGAGAACACCTAAACCGACTGGTACACCCACGGTGTTACCAGAGCGTCCCTAGCTATCGCCTGAGGGTCCCTTGACCTGGAGCAATATCTTTTATAGCTTTTTGTTAAGGCGGGACGCCATCATGTCCACCTGTGGCCTTTCCCAATGGTGTACAATCCTATTGGAAGACTTCTGGAGGAAGTCCCCATTCTCCCGGGTGGAGGTCGTGTCTGTTGAGAAGATCTGCTTCCCAGTTGTCCACTCCGGGAATGAACACTGCTGACAGTGCTAACACATGATTTTCCGCCTATCGGAGAATCCTTGTGGCTTCTGCCATCGCCATCCTGCTTTTTGTGCCGCCCTGTTGATTACATGGGCGACTGCCGTGATGTTGTCTGATTGGATCAGTACCGGCTGGTTTTGAAGCAGAGGCCTTGCTGGCCTCAGGGCATTGTAAATGGCCCTCAGATCCAGAATATTTATGTGTAGGGAAATAACCTGACTTGACCAAAGTCCCTGGAAGTTTCTTCCCTATGTGACTGCCCCCCAGCCTCAAAGGCTGGAATCCATGGTCACTAGGACCTAGTCCTGTATGCCGAACCTGCGGCCCTCTTGAAGATGGGCACTCTGCAGCCACCACAGTAGAGATACCCTGGTCCTTGGAGACAGGGTTATCAGCCTATGCATCGGAAGATGCGATCCGGACCACTTGTCCAACAGGTCCCTCTGAAAAGTTCTTGTATGGAACCTGCCTAATGGGATTGCTTCGTAAGAAGCTACCATTTTTCCCAGGACTCGCGTGCAATGATGCACCGCTACCTATTTTGGTTTCAGGAGGTCTCTGACTAGAGATGACAACTCCTTGGCTTTCTCCTCCGGGAGAAACACTATTTCTGGTTTATGTCCAGAACCATCCCCAGGAACAGTAGACGTGTCATAGGAACCAGCTGTGACTTTGGACTGTTTAGAATCCACCTATGCTGTTGTAGCACTTTCCAAAATAGTGCTACCCCGACTACCAACTGCTCCTTGGACCTTGCCCTTATAACGAGATTGTCCAAGTACGGGATAATTACAACTCCCTTTTTTTGAAGGAGTATCATCATTTCGGCCATTACCTTGATAAAACACCCTCGGTGCCATGTACAGTCCAAACGGCAGTGTCTGGACTTGGTAATGGTAATCCTGTACCACAAATCTGAGGTACTCCTGGCGAGGATGGTAAATGGGGACATGCAGGTAAGCATCCTTGATGTCCCGGGATACCATGTAATCCCCCTCGTCCAGGCTTGCAATAACCGCCCTGAGCGATTCCATCTTGAACTTGAATTTTTTTATGTTCAAGGATTTTAAATATAAAATGGGTCACACCGAACCATGCGGTTTCGGTACCCCAACCCGTGTGGAATAGTAACCCCGTCCTTGTTGAAGTAGGGGCACCTTGAGTATTACCTGCTGGGAATACCGCTTATTAATTGCTTCTAGCACAGCCTCCCTGCCTGAGGGAGTTGTCAGCAAGGCATATTTTAGGAAACGGCTGGGGGGAGACATCTCTAATTCCAGCTTGTACCCCTGAAATACTACTTGGAAGAAACAGGGATCCACCTGTGAGCGAGCCCACTAATTGCTGAAATTTTTGAGGCGGCCCCCCACCGTACCTGGCTACACCTGTGGAGCACCCGCGTCATGGTGTGTACTCACAGGAGGCGGGGGAAGAATCTTGATTCTGGGAACAGGCTGACTGGTGCAGCTTTTTCCCTCTACCCTTGTCTCTGTACAGAAAGGAAGCGCCATTTGACCCGCTTGCTTTTCTGAAGCCGAAAGGACTGTACCTTTTTCTGTGAGGAAACCTGAGGTAAAATTATTTCTTCCCAGCAGTTGCTGTGGATACGAGGTCCCAGAGACCATCCCCAAATAATTCCTCACCCTTATAAGGCTCTCTATGCGCTTTTTAAGTCAGCATCACCTGTCCAGTGACAGGTCTCTAATACCCTCCTGACAGAATGGACATTACATTTATTTTGGATGCCAGCCGGCAAAATATCCCTCTGTGCATCCCCCATATATAAGACAACGTCTTTAATATGTTTTTATGTTTGCCAACTATTATTCCTGTTTGACAGGGTCACCAACCACGCTGCAGCAGCACTATCTGCAGGTCTCAGTCTAGTACCTGAGTGTGTAAATACAGACTTCAGGATAGCCTCCTGTTTTTTATCAACAGGTACCTATTAAAGTGGCCGTATCCTAAGACGGCAGTGCCACCTTTTTTGACAAACGTGTGAGCGCCTTATCCACCCTAGGGGATATCTCCCAGCGTAACTTATCCTCCTGGCGGGAAAGGGTACGCCATCAGTAACTTTTTATAAATTACCAGTTTCTTAATGGGGGAACCCACGGTTTTCACACACTTCATTTATTCATCTGATGGGGGAACAAAACACTGCCTGTTTTTTCTCCCCAAACCTAAAACCCATTTATAGAGGTTAAAGTCAGAAATGTATAACACATTTTTTTATTGCCGGGATCAAGTCACGGATTGGATTGTGTATATGTCTCCACCTTGTCGACACTGGAGTCAGACTCCGTGTCGACATCTGTGTCTGCCATCTGAGAGAGCGGGCGTTTTTGAGCCCCTGATGGCCTTTGAGACGCCTGGGCAGGCGCGGGCTGCGAAGCCGGCTGTCCCACAGCTGTTACGTCATCCACCCTTTTATGTAAGGAGTTGACACTGTCGGTTAATACCTTTTACCTCTCTATCCACTCTGGTGTCGGCCCCACAGGGGGCGACATCACATATATCGGCCTCTGTTCCGTCACCATATAAGCCTCCTCATTCAACATGTCGACACAGCCGTACCGACACACCGCAGACACACAGGGAATGCTCTAAACGAGGACAGGACCCACAAAAGCCCTTTGGGGGGACAGAGTGAGAGTATGCCAGCACACACCAGAGCGCTATATACTGCAGGGACTAACTGAGTTATGTCCCCTATAGCTTTATATCTATATATATATATAATGTATACTGCGCCTAAATTTAGTGCCCCCTCTCTCTTTTTTTAACCCTTGTAGACTGCAGGGGAGAGCCAGGGAGCTTCCCTCCAACGGAGCTGTGAGGGAAAATGGCGCCAGTGTGCTGAGGAGATAGGCTCCGCCCCTTTTTCGCGGCCTATTCTCCCGTTTTTTATGGACTTCTGGCAGGGGTATTTACCTCATATATAGCCCCTGGGGCTATATATTGAGGTATTTTTGCCAGCCAAGGTGTTTTTATTGCTGCCTCAGGGCGCTCCCCCCCAGCGCCCTGCACCCTCAGTGACCGGAGTATGAAGTGTGTGAGAGGAGCAATGGCGCACAGCTGCAGTGCTGTGCGCTACCTTGGTGAAGACTGAGTCTTCATGCCGCCGATTTTCCGGACCATCTTCTTGCTTCTGGCTCTGTAAGGGGGACGGCGGCGCGGCTCCGGGACCGAACATCAAGGCTGGGCCTGCGGTCGATCCCTCTGGAGCTAATGGTGTCCAGTAGCCTAAGAAGCCCAATCCGGCTGCAAGCAGGCGAGTTCGCTTCTTCTCCCCTTAGTCCCTCGCTGCAGTGAGCCTGTTGCCAGCAGGTCTCACTGAAAAGAACAAATTCTAAGACTATAACTTTCTAAGAGCTCAGGAGAGCCCCTAGTGTGCATCCAACCTCGGCCGGGCACGAAATCTAACTGAGGCTTGGAGGAGGGTCATGGTGGGAGGAGCCAGTGCACACCAGGTAGTCATAAATCTTTCTGGAGTGCCCAGCCTCCTTCGGAGCCCGCTATTCCCCATGGTCCTTACGGAGTTCCCAGCATCCACTAGGACGTTAGAGAAATGCTTTATCCATTAACTGTGGTGTTTTTCTGTCTTTGGTAAACTCCAGTCCTGTTTACAGATATATATTTGCAAATGTATTTTTTATTTCTCTAACGTCCTAGTGTATGCTAGGGACTCTGAAAGGACCATGGGGAATAGCGGCTCCGCAGGAGACTGGGCACAAATGTAAAAAGCTTTAGGACTACCTGGTGTGCACTGGCTCCTCCCCCTATGACCCTCCTCCAAGCCTCAGTTAGATTTTTGTGCCCGAACGAGAAGGGTGCACACTAGGGGCTCTCCTGAGCTGCTTAGAGTAAAAGTTTAAATAGGTTTTTTTATTTTCAGTGAGTACTGCTGGCAACAGGCTCACTGCATCGTGGGACTAAGGGGAGAAGAAGCGAACTCACCTGCGTGCAGAGTGGATTGGGCTTCTTGGCTACTGGACATTAGCTCCAGAGGGACGATCACAGGTTCAGCCTGGATGGGTCCCGGAGCTGCGCCGCCGGCCCCCTTACAGAGCCAGAAGAGCGAAGAGGTCCGGAAAAATCGGCGGCAGAAGACGTTCCTGTCTTCAAATAAGGTAGCGCACAGCACCGCAGCTGTGCGCCATTGCTCTCAGCACACTTCACACTCCGGTCACTGAGGGTGCAGGGCGCTGGGGGGGAGCGCCCTGAGACGCAATAAAACACGGTTTAAACCTTATATGGCTAAAGAAATGCATCACATATAGCTCCTGGGCTATATGGATGCATTTAACCCCTGCCAGTTTTCCTAAAAAAAGCGGGAGAAAAGGCCGCCGTGAAGGGGCGGAGCCTATCTCCTCAGCACACAAGCGCCATTTTCCCTCACAGCTCCGCTGGAAGGACGGCTCCCTGACTCTCCCCTGCAGTCCTGCACTACAGAAACAGGGTAAAACAAGAGAGGGGGGGCACTATTTGGCAGTTAATATAAATACAGCAGCTATAAAAGGGAGAAACACTTATATAAGGTTATCCCTATACAGATATAGCGCTCTGGTGTGTGCTGGCAAACTCTCCCTCTGTCTCCCCAAAGGGCTCGTGGGGTCCTGTCCTCTATCAGAGCATTCCCTGTGTGTGTGCTGGGTGTCGGTACGATTGTGTCGACATGTATGAGGAGGAAAATGATGTGGAAGCGGAGCAATTGCCTGTTTTAGTGATGTCACCCCCTAGGGAGTCGACACCTGACTGGATGGTCGTATTTAAGGAATTACGTGACAATGTCAGCACTTTGCAAAAAACTGTTGACGACATGAGACAGCCGGCGAATCAGTTAGTGTCTGTCCAGGCGTCTCAAACACCGTCAGGGGCTCTAAAGCGCCCGTTACCTCAGATGGTCGACACAGACCCAGACACGGATACTGACTCCAGTGTCGACGGTGAGGAGACAAACGTAATGTCCAGTAGGGCCACACGTTACATGATCACGGCAATGAAGGAGGCGTTGAACATTTCTGACACTACAAGTACCACAAAAAAGGGTATTATGTGGGGTGTGAAAAAACTACCCGTAGTTTTTCCTGAATCGGATGAATTGAATGAGGTGTGTGATAAAGCGTGGGTTTCCCCCGATAAAAAACTGCTGATTTCTAATAAATTATTGGCACTATACCCTTTCCCGCCAGAGGTTAGGGCGCGTTGGGAAACACCCCCTAGGGTAGATAAGGCGCTCACACGCTTATCAAAACAAGTGGCGTTACCGTCTCCTGATACGGCCGCCCTCAAGGAACCAGCTGATAGAAGGCTGGAAAATATCCTAAAAGGTATATACACACATACTGGTGTTATACTGCGACCAGCAATCGCCTCAGCCTGGATGTGCAGCGCTGGAGTGGCTTGGTCGGATTCCCTGACTGAAAATATTGATACCCTGGATAGGGACAGTATATTATTAACTATAGAGCATTTAAAGGATGCATTACTATATATGCGAGATGCACAGAGGGATATTTGCACCCTGGCATCGAGAGTAAGTGCGATGTCCATTTCTGCCAGAAGAGGGTTATGGACGCGACAGTGGTCAGGTGATGCGGATTCCAAACGACATATGGAAGTATTGCCGTATAAAGGGGAGGAGTTATTTGGGGTCGGTCTATCGGACCTGGTGGCCACGGCAACGGCTGGAAAATCCACCTTTTTACCCCAGGTCACCTCTCAGCAGAAAAAGACACCGTCTTTTCAAACTCAGTCCTTTCGTCCCCATAAGGGCAAGCGGGCAAAAGGCCACTCATATCTGCCCCGGGGCAGAGGAAGGGGAAAAAGACTGCACCAGGCAGCCTCTTCCCAGGAGCAGAAGCCCTCCCCCGCTTCTGCCAAGTCTTCAGCATGACGCTGGGGCTTTACAAGCGGACTCAGGCACGGTGGGGGCCCGTCTCAAAAATTTCAACGCGCAGTGGGCTCACTTGCAAGTGGACCCCTGGATCCTGCAGGTAGTATCACAGGGGTACAAATTGGAATTCGAGACGTCTCCCCCTCGCCGGTTCCTGAAGTCTGCTCTACCAACGTCTCCCTCCGACAGGGAGGCAGTATTGGAAGCTATTCACAAGCTGTATTCCCAGCAGGTGATAATCAAGGTACCCCTCCTACAACAGGGAAAGGGGTATTATTCCACGCTGTTTGTGGTACCGAAGCCGGACGGCTCGGTGAGACCAATTTTAAATCTAAAATCCTTGAACACTTGCATAAAAAGGTTCAAATTCAAGATGGAGTCACTCAGAGCAGTGATAGCGAACCTGGAAGAAGGGGACTATATGGTATCTCTGGACATCAAAGATGCTTATCTCCATGTCCCAATCTACCCTTCTCACCAAGGGTACCTCAGGTTTGTGGTACAAAACTGTCATTATCAGTTTCAGACGCTGCCGTTTGGATTGTCCACGGCACCCCGGGTCTTTACCAAGGTAATGGCCGAAATGATGATGATTCTTCGAAGAAAAGGCGTCTTAATTATCCCTTACTTGGACGATCTCCTGATAAGGGCAAGGTCCAGGGAACAGTTAGAGGTCGGAGTAGCACTATCTCAGGTAGTGTTACGTCAGCACGGGTGGATTCTAAATATTCCAAAATCGCAGCTGATTCCAACAACACGTCTACTGTTCCTAGGGATGATTCTGGACACAGTCCAGAAAAAGGTGTTTCTCCCGGAGGAGAAGGCCAGGGAGTTATCCGAGCTAGTCAGGAACCTCCTAAAACCAGGACAAGTGTCAGTGCATCAATGCACAAGGGTCCTGGGAAAGATGGTGGCTTCTTACGAAGCGATTCCATTCGGAAGATTCCACGCAAGAACTTTTCAGTGGGATCTGCTGGACAAGTGGTCCGGATCGCATCTTCAGATGCATCAGCGGATAACCCTATCTCCAAGGACAAGGGTGTCTCTCCTGTGGTGGTTACAGAGTGCTCATCTCCTAGAGGGCCGCAGATTCGGCATTCAGGATTGGGTCCTGGTGACCACGGATGCCAGCCTGAGAGGCTGGGGAGCAGTCACACAGGGAAAAAATTTCCAGGGCTTGTGGTCAAGCATGGAAACGTCACTTCACATAAATATCCTGGAACTAAGGGCCATTTACAATGCCCTAAGTCAGGCAAGGCCTCTGCTTCAGGGTCAGCCGGTGTTGATCCAGTCGGACAACATCACGGCAGTCGCCCACGTAAACAGACAGGGCGGCACAAGAAGCAGGAGGGCAATGACGGAAGTTGCAAGGATTCTTCGCTGGGCGGAAAATCATGTGATAGCACTGTCAGCAGTGTTCATTCCGGGAGTGGACAACTGGGAAGCAGACTTCCTCAGCAGACACGATCTTCACCCGGGGGAGTGGGGACTTCACCCAGAAGTCTTCCACATGATTGTGAACCGTTGGGAAAAACCAAAGGTGGACATGATGGCGTTCCGCCTCAACAAAAAACTGGACAGATATTGCGCCAGGTCAAGGGACCCTCAGGCAATAGCTGTGGACGCTCTGGTAACACCGTGGGTGTACCAGTCAGTATATGTGTTCCCTCCTCTGCCTCTCATACCCAAGGTACTGAGAATCATAAGAAGGAGAGGTGTAAAGACTATACTCGTGGCTCCGGATTGGCCAAGAAGGACTTGGTACCCGGAAATTCAAGAGATGCTCACGGAAGACCCGTGGCCTCTACCTCTAAGAAAGGACCTGCTCCAGCAGGGACCATGTCTGTTCCACGACTTACCGCGGCTGCGTTTGACGGCATGGCGGTTGAACGCCGGATCCTGAAGGAAAAAGGCATTCCGGATGAAGTTATCCCTACCCTGATCAAAGCCAGGAAGGATGTAACTGTGCAACATTATCACCGTATTTGGCGTAAATATGTTGCGTGGTGTGAGGCCAGGAAGGCCCCTACAGAGGAATTTCAACTGGGTCGATTCCTGCATTTCCTGCAAACAGGACTGTCTATGGGCCTCAAATTAGGGTCCATTAAGGTTCAAATTTCGGCCCTGTCAATATTCTTCCAAAAAGAACTAGCTTTAGTTCCTGAAGTTCAGACGTTTGTCAAGGGGGTACTGCATATACAGCCTCCTTTTGTGCCTCCAGTGGCACCTTGGGATCTCAATGTAGTTTTGGGATTCCTAAAATCACATTGGTTTGAACCACTCACCACTGTGGACTTAAAATATCTCACATGGAAAGTGGTAATGCTGTTAGCCCTGGCTTCAGCCAGGCGTGTCTCAGAATTGGCGGCTTTATCCTATAAAAGCCCTTACCTGATTTTTCATACGGACAGGGCAGAATTGAGGACTCGTCCTCAATTTCTCCCTAAGGTGGTTTCAGCATTTCACTTAAACCAGCCTATTGTGGTGCCTGCGGCTACTAGGGACTTGGAGGATTCCAAGTTGCTGGACGTAGTCAGGGCCCTGAAAATATATGTTTCCAGGACGGCTGGAGTCAGAAAATCTGACTCGCTGTTTATCCTGTATGCACCCAACAAGCTGGGTGCCCCTGCTTCTAAGCAGACGATTGCTCGTTGGATTTGTAGTACAATTCAGCTTGCACATTCTGTGGCAGGCCTGCCACAGCCAAAATCTGTAAAAGCCCATTCCACACGGAAAGTGGGCTCATCTTGGGCGGCTGCCCGAGGGGTCTCGGCTTTACAACTTTGCCGAGCAGCTACTTGGTCAGGGGCAAATACGTTTGCAAAATTCTACAAATTTGATACCCTGGCTGAGGAGTTCTCTCATTCGGTGCTGCAGAGTCATCCGCACTCTCCCGCCCGTTTGGGAGCTTTGGTATAGTCCCCATGGTCCTTTCGGAGTCCCCAGCATCCACTAGGACGTTAGAGAAAATAAGAATTTACTTACCGATAATTCTATTTCTCATAGTCCGTAGTGGATGCTGGGCGCCCATCCCAAGTGCGGATTGTCTGCAATACTTGTACATAGTTATTGTTACAAAAATCGGGTTATTATTGTTGTGAGCCATCTTTTCAGAGGCTCCTCTGTTATCATGCTGTTAACTGGGTTCAAATCACAAGTTGTACGGTGTGATTGGTGTGGCTGGTATGAGTCTTACCCGGGATTCAAAATCCTTCCTTATTGTGTACGCTCGTCCGGGCACAGTATCCTAACTGAGGCTTGGAGGAGGGTCATAGGGGGAGGAGCCAGTGCACACCAGGTAGTCCTAAAGCTTTTTACTTTTGTGCCCAGTCTCCTGCGGAGCCGCTATTCCCCATGGTCCTTTCGGAGTCCCCAGCATCCACTACGGACTATGAGAAATAAAATTATCGGTAAGTAAATTCTTTTTTTTTTCCATTTGTAAATGTTAATAATTTGTCATGTAAACTGTGTGTATTTTGGAACATTGTGTGATCTGTAAAGCTTATCTTTAGTCCTAGTGATGACAGCCATGTGATTTACAGTAGCCTTTAATTTACAGTAGGGGTACATTTATTATGAGAATTGTTTCCATCCTATCAGTGGAAGAGGAGCTGCTTACTCTGCAGAACAGGCACCTTGCCCAAAAATGCCCATTACACAGTGAGGCCAAGCTCCTGCTTGATACCTGCATTAAGGAAATAGAGTCACTGAATGCTTTACCAGAGGAGAAACGTCGCAAGAAGTGAGGTCTGCCCCTCCGATCCCACTGCAAATGGGTTTTCTCTGGAAGGTAATTATAGCGCGTTCAGTGGCTTTATTATATATGGATGTTTATGGGGCACGTTTTATTGACTCAATATGTAATTTAAATCTAAAGACGTCTTGAGACTTTATTTCTAATTTTGTGTCACTTCATTTTGAAATGTGGGGAGATCTGATTCTGTACCTTTATTTGATTATTTTATGCAATTATGATTGATGAATCACCATAAAATGGGAGAATACTTTGAGTCATACACTTTGAAAAACAAAATTTTCAGACAGGAGTGCAACAGTATAAACCTATAAATAATGTTTCCTATTTATCAGTGAAAGAAAAGGGGATTCCATAAGTTGCTCAATCAGTGTTACTTTACACTAAAGTGGAAAAAGTCATGAAATAGCACTATGTAAAGGTAATGGTTGGTGGCACCACTGTACTTTGACATCCTGGAAATGCCCAGACCTGCATCAGTTGTAATGTGACATCTTGTGAGTCAGTCTGAACATTGACTAGGCTGCTCATGGCAAGGTGACGGAAGTTTTTGAAGTTTGAATAGGGCATGATAATGCCTGCCTGACAGATGGGACATTCCATTTCCTAAACTGTAAAGACCTTCAAAATTCCTTGTACCTCATGGAAGGCATTACCACCCATAGCTGACAGCGCAGTGGTCGGCCACGGGTGTTTGATAATCGGAACCAGCGGCGTCTAGACAGAATTGGCCATGATAACAGATAAGTGACACTGGCTCAAATCACATCAACATTCAATGCAGGAGGTACAGATATGTCCTAATACATCGTTGCTGCAGTCATGCTAAACAGCCCCTCTTGACATTCCAGTTCATGTGAGAATCTTCTAGCATTGAACATCTTTTTTGCCAAAAATGTGTCTTAGTCGCAACATAATGTGACTATGATGCATAAGGAGACTGTGCTGATTAATTTGATACTAGCTAATGTGCCCAATTTCAACTGGTCAAAGGTTTGCTGGGCGGTACATTTTACCCCTTTTCATCCCCTTAGGAGTCGAATTTTGAAAAATCCCTGCTTGATAAGTGGTTGCAAATAATTGTCACAGTTTTCAGACCACCCAGCAGATCACATAGCTGGGGGTGCTGCGGAAAGGAAGGTATGTAGATTTACCCCGCCGTAGCCTTGGATATCCACTTATCCAGTTCAAGGAGAGTTCACAAACTGTCACATTTTCCAGCGCACAAGGGTGATACATTATTACGAAAAGAAGCAACCAATTACACCACCAATATTTTTCTGCAGGGCGCATAGCACATGTGTTTGCATTCACAGTGTGATCCCATCCCTGAGGGGATGCGACCGCACCATTATTGACAGGGGCGGCGTTGCGGGGGAATGGTCCAGCCAATGCCGGCGTGGCCAAACCTGTCTTTGGATGGCTACGTGATGTCACATGCAGGTGCTCCAATCAAGAACATGGTCGCAGTGCGCCTGCCTTTGCAGCCAGGCTGCGAAGGTAAGGGTCATCCGCAGTTGTTACAACCGCTGGGCGGAGGGTAGCATGCTGGGCGGCCTTGACCTGTGCTAGAAACAGTTGTAGATTCTGCTTTTTTAGCAGAATCTGCAACTGAAGCGAAATAGGATCCCAAGGCCATTAATTTGATATATGATGTGTCCTGCTCAGACAACAGCATCCTAAAAATGGCTCACTCATAAAGGTTGTTCTTCTGCTGTTAATATATAGATATGACACTTGTATATCTGCTTGCAACTGAGTCTCTGAATTTTTACACATTGTTAAATGTAACAGCTGCAGCTTTCTAACAATACAAGTGTATATCAAATTAATCAGCATAGTCTTCTCGTATATCCTAGTCGTATTGTGGGCCTTCACGGACTTCATGTACCTCCACATCCTTGTAATATTTCATCAGGGTAATACACCATGTCATCAGTCCCAAGTTGTCGAGAATTGGTTTGAAGAGCATTCTGGAAAGTTCCACCACATTCTCCAGACATGAACCCAATTGAGCATTTATGTGTCATGGTGGAGAGATCCATTTGGACCCAAGATCCTGCAACTACAAATTTTCAGGGAGCTGTGGGAAGCTATCCATATTGGAATGGGTCAACATCTCTCCCGAGGTCTTCGGTTCACTGGTGGAATTGATGGCACATTGTGTGCTGCACATAATATTAGGGATCTATCCCATGACTTTAGGGCAATTCAGTGTAGCTCAAGTACAGGTTGACTATCCCATATCCAAATATTCCGAAATACGGACTTTTTTGAGTGAGATAGTGAAACATTTGTTTTCTGATGGCTCAGGGTACACAAACTTTGTTTAATACACAAAGTTATTAAAAATATTGTATTAAATGACCTTCAGGCTGTGTGTATAAGGTGTATGTGAAACATAAATGAATTGTGTGAATGTAGACACACTTTGTTTAATGCACAAAGTTATAAAAAATATTGGCTAAAATGACCTTCAGGCTGTGTGTATAAGGTGTATATGAAACATAAATGCATTCTGTGCTTATATTTAGGTCCCATCACCATAATATCTCATGGTATGCAATTATTCCAAAATACGAAAAAATCCGATATCCAAAATTCCTCTGGTCCCAAGCATTTTGGATAAGGGATACTCAACCTGTATTATATAAGTCACAGTCTCTTCATGCATATAAAGGTAATTGGAACAGACAAATGGAGATAATTAATTATATTATTGATCTCCTCTGACCCAGAACCTGCACAGAACTTGGAAAATGCAAATACA
Source organism: Pseudophryne corroboree (assembly GCF_028390025.1). Lineage (NCBI taxonomy): Eukaryota > Metazoa > Chordata > Amphibia > Anura > Myobatrachidae > Pseudophryne > Pseudophryne corroboree. The sequence goes on along the minus strand of NC_086450.1, from coordinate 206,577,404 downwards.
GATGTAGCAGCGCTTATCATTGCCGTAAAAAGTGTATGGACGTGTGCACACATCGTGGCAACGGCTTAGTGCGCCCAGGTGCAAATAGTGGCACCTGCGATTGCAGATTGTAATTCCAGTTAATCATGCGCGCGGCTGTTCCCTAGTGCGCGCCGATGGGCACGCTAATCGCTGCAGTGTAGTCACATGCCCAAATTGTCGCAGGAGCGATGAGGGCTGCTACATCTGTACCTTATGTTCAACTTCAGTTTTCCCCTGGTATGAATCTGTAAAATGCCTGTACCTATGATGATTATGCTGCACCAGTGGTATACTCCACGGGATGCTTTTTGTTAGGAGAATTAGGAACTAATTTATGAGGTCAAGCTTATTTTGTAGTTATCTGAGTTGCTAAGACATCACTGGACTTGCTTCTGTGCATCCACTCATCCACACGTTTGGCAGGATGTAATGAAGTCTGAGTTCGGCAGCTGCGTGGGATGGAGGCCAAACTCTGCCGTTAACTTTGTACATGATTGCCTCTTTAAAAAAACGTCCAAGTTTGGCCTCCATTCCGTATGGCCGCTGAACTCAGGCTTCATTACATTCCGGCCTAAGCCTCTGCACAGCAAGTGTGCTAAGATGTCAATCTAACTCTGCCTGCTCAGTCTTATAAGCTCCTACCTCCTAACAATTGTCTTTAATACATGATAGTGGGCTGGTGATGCTACCTAAGTGCTAGCTGCTCCTCTTACATTATATGTAGTGGTTTGTTTGTATTATATATCTAACCTTTGTTATATATCAAATAGTGGCTGAGCGCTGCAACTCTTAGCATTAAACGATAGGAACTACATTTTTGTTGATCACTGTGTATCCTAATTACCCATAATAAATTGGGCATTTCCTGCAATGGCAGCTGATCTTGCCCTGGACCTGCTGATTTCTGTTTTCAGCCCTATGGGACTGCAAACAAAAGTCAGCAAGTCTAGAGCTACCGTATGTGTAGCACATGGCTACACTTACTACTTCCCTATACTTGCAGGGGCGAGTTAATTGAATCGATCCCAATGTCTGAAAACACTGTTCAGAGTGCATTTGTCCAATTGGATTAATGTGTTTTTTTCTTTTTTTTTTTCTTTTCAGTTTCCCCAAGTTTTTCATGATTTAATAAATGAAGATACAGACTGGATGGACCAAGTGGTCTTATCGCCATCAAATTCTATGTAATAAAATGTTCTCATTAGGGGCTCTATTTGGTCATTTGATAACACAACGTTGGTATATACTCTACATACCATTTTGCATGTATAATTGTTTGGAAGGGTTTGCTCATCAATGTGTCTGCCTGACTTGTCTCTAGCTAGGTTGGCCCGTCACAACACTCTCCAGGACACGGCACTGTCAGGAATTTGCATGCATCCTTGTTGTTCCTGAGGACACCACAACTACCCAATCAGTCTTGTCAGCATTTGTATGCTAAATACAACAAATGGTGGGGAGGCTTAAGGAAGGGACCCAAAACAACCTGTTTTGTGTTTTGGAAAAACGGAGCATTCTGGGCAAAATACATTTTTAATATTTAAAATCGCCATGTCAGGAAATTTGAAATTGAAAATGACTGTGTACATACGTCTGTTTTAGATTTTTTGTTTTTTTTTGTTTTATGTATTAGTTATTCATTAGAATTCAATTTAAAATGAGTAGATACTTCATTCTTTATAAAATGGTGTCTAATAAAGGTGCACATGTAAAGTTTTACTACATTGTCTATACTGCTATTCATTCTGCTGTGTAGAGCAGCTGCCTGTATTTAAACAGTTTCTAAATTGAGTCAGTAATTCACGCACGTCTCTGTGGTGGCTACTTTCCGTTTGGGACCCTGTGACTCGCTGGTATCCTTTCCTTTCAGGTATTCTCAATTGTTCCTCAAAAAACCCATTTCAAATAATCCAGACTACTCAGAGATGTCTGTTATGTATGCAAGCAGTGGCGGCTCCAGAGGTGGGGCAGCCGCGCAGTCCAAAATTCAAACGGGAGCCACACCAACTGCTAGTGTGTCCCGGGAGGCAATGTTTGCCTGGAATTGGTAGGCAGTACGTGCTGCTCCTGTATTTGAATTTTGAATTGTTCTGCAGTCCCACATCTGGAGCCACTACTGTATGCATGGATAGTCCACTCAACTGTTTGTCCCACCCCTGAGTGTGTTTTTTGCTTAAAAGTGGCCCCACAGCTAATTTATACTTCTAGCCCATCCACTCTGATTGTTCATCACAGTAGTGCCCACAGTTTACATTGTGCCACACAGTAGTGCCAACAATTCACGTTATGCCACACAGTAATGCATATTTCTCTTACGTCCTAGAGGATGCTGGGGACTCCGTAAGGACCATGGGGTATAGACGGGCTCCGCAGGAGACATGGGCACTATAAAGAACTTTTAGTATGGGTGTGCACTGACTCCTCCCTCTATGCCCCTCCTCCAGACCTCAGTTAGATTTTGTGCCCGGAGGAGAGAGATAGGGTGCATTACAGGGGAGCTCTCCACAGTTTCTCTGAAAAAGAATTTTGTTAGGTTTTTTTATTTTCAGGGAGCACTGCTGACAACAGGCTCCCTGCATCGTGGGACTGAGGAGAGAAGCAGACCTACTTAAATGATAGGCTCTGATTCTTAGGCTACTGGACACCATTAGCTCCAGAGGGAGTCGGAACGCAGGTCTCACCCTGACGTTCGTCCCAGAGCCGAGCCGCCGTCGTCCTCGCAGAGCCGGAAGATAGATAGAAGCCGGGTGAGTATAAGAAGTAAAGAAGACTTCAAGGCGGCAGAAGACTTCAGATCTTCACTGCGCGCCATTGCTCCCACACACTGCACACACGGAGCGGGCACTGATGGGCGCAGGGGGGGCGCCCTGGGCAGCAATAAACCTCTGGACTGGCATATAAGGGTACATTAGGCTGCGGAGGCAGTAAATGCAGAGATCCCCCGACATTTTTTGTATATTGAAGCGGGACCGAAGCCCGCCGCTGGAGGGGGCGGAGCTTGGTCCCTCAGCACTAACAGCGCCATTTTCTCCACAGAACGCTGCAGAGAAGCTGGCTCCCCGGACTCTCCCCTGCTGAACTCTGTGATAGAGGGCTGAAAAGAGGGGGTGGGGGCATGTTTACGGCGCAGTGAGTGTATACACATTGATTATATATATAAAAAGCGCTATCTGGGTTTTATTCCAGTGTCAGTTGGCGCTGGGTGTGTGCTGGCATACTCTCTCTCTGTCTCCCCAAAGGGCCTTGTTGGGGATTTGTCCCCTTATAGATATATCCGTGTGTGGGGCTGTCGGTACGTGCGTGTCGGCATGTCTAAAGCGGAAGGCTCGTCCAAGGAGAAGGGGGGAGCAGATGTGTGGTGGGTCTCCGTCGGCAACGCCGACTCATGATTGGATGGACATGTGGCATATGTTAAATGCAAGTGTGGCCTCATTATATAAGAGACTGGACAAAGCAGAGTCCAGGGAGAAAGCAGGGAGTCAATCCACGGATTGGACTGTGTCACAGGGCCCTTCTGGGTCTCAAAAACGTCCCCTATCCCAAATAGTAGACACTGGTACCAACAAGGATACTGACTCCAGTGTCGACTACGATGATGCAAAATTACACCCAAGGGTGGCAAAAAGTATTCAGTGTATGATTATTGCAATAAAAGATGTTTTGCATATCACTGATGACCACACTGTCCCTGACACGAGGGTGCGCATGTATAAGGAGAAGAAACCTGAGGTAACATTTCCCCCATCTCATGAGCTTAACGAGTTATTTGAAAAAGCTTCGGAAACTCCAGATAAAAAAACTGCAGATTCCCAAAAGGGTTCTTATGGCGTATCCTTTCCCTGCACAGGACAGGGTACGTTGGGAATCCTCTCCCAGGGTGGACAAGGCTTTAACATGCCTGTCCAAGAAGGTGGCACTACCGTCTCCGGACACGGCAGCCCTCAAGGATCCTGCTGATCGCTGACAGGAGACTACTTTAAAGTCTATTTATGCGCATACAGGTGCTTTGCTCACACCGGCAGTAGCATGGGTATGTATCGCAGTTGCAGCATGGACGGATACCTTGTCAGCTGACCTTGATACCCTAGACAGGGATACCATTTTATTAACCTTAGCCCACATTAAAGACGCAGTCTTATATATGAGGGACGCTCAAAGAGACGTTGGGCTGCTGGGTTCCAGAGCCAAGGCCATGGCTATTTCTGCGAGACGAGCTCTTTGGACCCGCCAGTGGACGGGTGATGCAGACTCAAAGAAGTATATGGAGGTTTTACCTTACAAGGGTGAAGTTTTGTTTGGGGAGAGGCTCGCGGACCTGGTTTTCACAGCTACCGCGGGTAAATCTACCTTTTTACCTTTTGTTCCCCAACAGCAAAAGAAAACCACAGTATCAGATGCAGTCCTTTCGGTCGCATAAGTCCAGAAGAGGTCGGGGCTCCTCCTCCTTTCTTGCCAGAGGTAATTGTAGAGGAAAGAGAACACCTGCTTCAGCTAGTTCCCAGGAGCAGAAGTACTCCCCAGCTTCTACACAATCCACCGCATGACGCTTGGGCTCCCCTAAGGGAGTCCGCACCAGTGGGGGCACGCCTTCGACTTTTCAGCCAGATCTGGGTTCTTTCAGACGTGGACCCTTGGGGGATGGAAATTGTTTCCCAAGGCTACAAGCTGGAATTCGAAAAGGTGCCCCTCGCCCAAGTCGGCCTTGCCAGCTTCACCCCCATAGAGGGAAGTAGTGTTAGCGGCAATTCAAAAGCTGTGTCAACAGCAAGTGATTGTCAAGGTTCCCCTGGTCCAACAGGGAAAAGGGTACTATTCAACCCTGTTCGTGGTCCCGAAGCCAGATGGTTCGGTGAGACCCATTTTAAATCTAAAATCCCTGAACCTGTACTTGGAAAAGTTCAAATTCAAGATGGAATCGCTCCGAGCTGTAATATCCAGCCTGGAAGGGAGGGATTTTATGGTGTCACTAGACATAATGGATGCATACCTTCATGTCCCCATATATCCCCCTCATCAGGAGTACCTGAGATTCGCTATACAGGACTGTCATTACCAGTTTCAGACGTTGCCGTTTGGGCTTTCCACGGCACCGAGGATTTTCACCAAGGTGATGGCGGAGATGATGGTGCTCCTGCGCAGGCAGGGAGTCACAATTATCCCATACTTGGACGATCTCCTGATAAAGGCGAGATCGAGAGATCAATTGCTGAAGAGCGTGTCACTCTCCCTCAAAGTGCTGCAACAGCACGGTTGGATTCTCAATCTGCCAAAGTCACAATTGGTTCCAACGACTCTGCTATCATTCCTAGGCATGATTCTGGACACGGAACAAAAGAGGGTTTTTTCTCCCATTGGAAAAGGCCCAGGACCTCCAGAACATGGTCAGAGACCTGCTAAAACCAAAAAGAGTGTCTGTTCATCAATGCACTCGAGTTCTGGGAAAAATGGTGGCAGGCTACGAGGCCATCCCCTTTGGCCGGTTCCATGCGAGGACATTTCAGTGGGACCTTCTGGACAAGTGGTCTGGGTCCCATCTACAAATACATCAGAAAATAACCCTGTCCCCCAAGGCCAAGGTGTCTCTCCTGTGGTGGCTGCAGAGTGCTCACCTTCTAGAGGGTCGCAGATTCGGCATTCAAGACTGGGTTCTGGTGACCACGGACGCGAGCCTGCGAGGATGGGGAGCAGTCACACAAGGAAGGAATTTTCAGGGACTATGGTCAAGCCAGGAGGCTGGTCTACACATCAACATACTGGAATTGAGGGCCATATACAACGGCCTACGACAAGCGGAGAATCTTCTTCGCGACCTACCGGTTCTGATTCAATCAGACAACGTCACAGCCGTGGCTCCTCTAAATCGCCAAGGCGAGACAAGGAGCAGAGTGGCGATGGCGGAAGCCACCAGGATTCTTCGCTGGGCGGAAAATCACGTAAGCGCTCTGTCAGCTGTCTTCATTCCGGGAGTGGACAACTGGGAAGCAGACTTCCTCAGCAGACACGATCTCCATCCAGGAGAGTGGGGACTTCATCAAGAAGTTTTTGCAGAGATAACAAGTCTTTGGGGAATTCCTCAAATAGACATGATGGCATCACGCCTCAACAAGAAGCTTCGGAGGTATTGTGCCAGGTCACGGGACCCTCAGGCAGTAGCGGTGGATGCCCTGGTGACACCATGGGTGTTTTAGTCGGTCTATGTGTTCCCTCCTCTTCCTCTCATCTCAAAAATATTGAGAATCATAAGACGAAAAAGAGTGCAGACAATACTCATTGTTCCAGATTGGCCTCGAAGGGCCTGGTACTCGGATCTTCAGGAAATGCTCACAGAAGATCCGTGGCCTCTTCCGCCTCAGGGAGGACCTGTTACAGCAGGGGCCCTGCGTGTTCCAAGACTTACCGCGGTTACGTTTGACGGCATGGCGGTTGAACACCGAATCCTAGCTGGGAAAGGTATTCCGGAGGATGTCATCCCTACTCTGATAAAGGCTAGAAAGGAGGTGACGGCAAAACATTATCACCGTATCTGGAGGAAGTATGTATCTTAGCGTGAAGCCAAGAATGCTCCTACGGAAGATTTTCATCTTGGCCGTTTTCTCCACTTTCTACAGACAGGAGTGGATATGGGCCTGAAGTTAGGGCCGAAATCTATACCTTAATGGAGCCTATCTATATTCTTCCAGAAGGAATTGGCTTCTCTCCCAGAAGTCCAGACGTTTGTGAAGGGAGTGCTGCACATCCAGCCCCCCTTTGTGGCACCATGGGACCTTAACGTGGTGTTAAGTTTTCTAAAATCTCACTGGTTTGAACCTCTTCAAACGGTTGAATTAAAATTTCTCACGTGGAAGGTGGTCATGTTATTGGCCTTGGCATCTGCAAGGCGGGTGTCCGAATTGGCGGCCTTGTCCCACAAGAGCCCCTATTTGATTTTCCATGTGGATAGAGCAGAGTTGAGGACTCGTCCTCAATTTTTGCCTAAGGTGGTTTCTTCATTTCATATGAACCAACCTATTGTGGTGCCTGTGGCTCCGGGGAACTTGGAGGACTCCAAGTCCCTGGATGTAGTCAGGGCCTTAAAAATTTATGTAGCCAGGACGGCTAGGGTTAGGAAAACAGAGGCTCTGTTTGTCCTGTTTGCAGTCAACAAAGTTGGCGCTCCTGCTTCTAAGCAGACTATTGCTCGCTGGATCTGTAACACGATACAGCAGGCTCATACTACGGCTGGATTGCCATTACCAAATTCGGTAAAGGCCCATTCCACTAGGAAGGTGGGCTCTTCTTGGGCGGCTGCCCGAGGCGTCTTGACTTTACAGCTTTGCCAAGCAGCTACTTGGTCGGGTTCAAACACGTTTGCAAAATTCTACAAGTTTGATACCCTGGCTGATGAGGACCTTGCGTTTGCTCAGTCGGTGCTGCAGAGTCATCCGCACTCTCCCGCCCGGTTTGGAGCTTTGGTATAAACCCCATTGTCCTTACGGAGTCCCCAGCATTCTCTAGGCCGTAAGAGAAAATAAGATTTCTCTGACGTCCTAGTGGATGCTGGGAACTCCGAAAGGACCATGGGGAATAGCGGCTCTGCAGGAGACTGGGCACAAAAGTAAAAGCTTTAGGACTAGCTGGTGTGCACTGGCTCCTCCCCCTATGACCCTCCTCCAAGCCTCGGTTAGATTTTTGTGCCCGAACGAGAAGGGTGCAATCTAGGTGGCTCTCCTGAGCTGCTTAGAGTAAAAGTTTAAATTAGGTTTTTTATTTTCAGTGAGTCCTGCTGGCAACAGGCTCACTGCATCGAGGGACTAAGGGGAGAAGAAGCGAACTCACCTGCGTGCAGAGTGGATTGGGCTTCTTAGGCTACTGGACATTAGCTCCAGAGGGACGATCACAGGCCCAGCCATGGATGGGTCCCAGAGCCGCGCCGCCGTCCCCCTTACAGAGCCAGAAGAGCAGAAGAGGTCCGGAAAATCGGCGGCAGAAGACGTCCTGTCTTCAATAAGGTAGCGCACAGCACCGCAGCTGTGCGCCATTGCTCTCAGCACACTTCACACTCCGGTCACTGAGGGTGCAGGGCGCTGGGGGGGGGGGCGCCCTGAGACGCAATAAAAATACCTTAGATGGCAAAAAATACATCACATATAGCTCCTGGGCTATATGGATGCATTTAACCCCTGCCAGTTTTTCCTTAAAGCGGGAGAAAGGCTGCCGAGAAGGGGGCGGAGCCTATCTCCTCAGCACACTGGCGCCATTTTCCCTCACAGCTCCGTTGGAGGGAAGCTCCCTGACTCTCCCCTGCAGTCCTGCACTACAGAAACAGGGTAAAACAAGAGAGGGGGGGCACTAATTTGGCAGATAAATCAATACAGCAGCTATATAAGGGAAAAACACTTATATAAGGTTATCCCTGTATGTATATATATATATATATATATATATATATATATATATATATATATATATATATATATATATATATATATATATATAGCGCTCTGGTGTGTGCTGGCAAACTCTCCCTCTGTCTCCCCAAAGGGCTAGTGGGGTCCTGTCCTCTATCAGAGCATTCCCTGTGTGTGTGCTGTGTGTCGGTACGTTGTGTCGACATGTATGAGGAGGAAAATGGTATGGAGGCGGAGCAATTGCCTGTAATAGTGATGTCACCCCCTAGGGAGTCGACACCTGACTGGATGGTCTTATGGAAGGAATTACGTGATAGCGTCAGCACTTTACAAAAGACTGTTGACGACATGAGACAGCCGGCAAATCAGTTATTACCTGTACAGGCGTCTCAAACACCGTCGGGGGCTCTAAAGCGCCCGTTACCTCAGATGGTCGACACAGACCCAGACACGGACACTGACTCCAGTGTCGACGGTGAGGAAACAAACGTATTTTCCAGTAGGGCCACACGTTACATGATCACGGCAATGAAGGAGGTTTTGAACATTTCTGATACTACAAGTACCACAAAAAAGGGTATTATGTGGGGTGTGAAAAAACTACCCGTAGTTTTTCCTGAATCAGATGAATTAAATGAGGTGTGTGATGAAGCGTGGGTTTCCCCCGATAAAAAAATGCTAATTTCTAAAAAATTATTGGCATTATACCCTTTCCCGCCAGAGGTTAGGGCGCGTTGGGAAACACCCCCTAGGGTAGATAAGGCGCTCACACGCTTATCAAAACAAGTGGCGTTACCGTCTCCTGATACGGCCGCCCTCAAGGAACCAGCTGATAGGAAGCTGGAAAATATCCTTAAAAGTATATACACACATACTGGTATTATACTGCGACCAGCAATCGCCTCAGCCTGGGTGTGCAGTGCTGGGGTGGCTTGGTCGGATTCCCTGACTGAAAATATTGATACCCTGGACAGGGACAGTATATTATTGACTATAGAGCATTTAAAGGATGCATTTCTATATATGCGAGATGCACAGAGGGATATTTGCACTCTGGCATCAAGAGTAAGTGCGCTGTCCATTTCTGCCAGAAGAGGGTTATGGACGCGACAGTGGTCAGGTGATGCGGATTCCAAACGGCATATGGAAGTATTGCCGTATAAAGGGGAGGAGTTATTTGGGGTCGGTCTATCGGACCTGGTGGCCACGGCAACGGCTGGGAAATCCACCTTTTTACCCCAGGTCACCTCTCAGCAGAAAAAGACACCGTCTTTTCAGGCTCAGTCCTTTCGTCCCCATAAGGGCAAGCGGGCAAAAGGCCACTCATATCTGCCCCGGGGCAGAGGAAGGGGAAAAAGACTGCAGCAGGCAGCCTCTTCCCAGGAACAGAAGCCCTCCCCCGCTTCTGCCAAGTCCTCAGCATAACGCTGGGGCCTTACAAGCGGACTCAGGCACGATGCGGGCCCGTCTCAAGAATTTCAGCGTGCAGTGGGCTCACTCGCAAGTGGACCCCTGGATCCTGCAGGTAGTATCTCAGGGGTACAAATTGGAATTCGAGACGTCTCCCCCTCGCCGGTTCCTGAAGTCTGCTTTACCAACGTCTCCCTCCGACAGGGAGGCGGTATTGGAAGCCATTCACAAGCTGTATTCCCAGCAGGTGATAATCAAGGTACCCCTCCTACAACAGGGAAAGGGGTATTATTCCACGCTGTTTGTGGTACCGAAGCCGGACGGCTCGGTGAGACCTATTTTAAATCTGAAATCCTTGAACACTTACATACAAAGGTTCAAATTCAAGATGGAGTCACTCAGAGCAGTGATAGCGAACCTGGAAGAAGGGGACTATATGGTGTCTCTGGACATCAAGGATGCTTACCTCCATGTCCCAATTTGCCCTTCTCACCAAGGGTACCTCAGGTTTGTGGTACAGAACTGTCATTATCAGTTTCAGACGCTGCCGTTTGGATTGTCCACGGCACCCCGGGTCTTTACCAAGGTAATGGCCGAAATGATTCTTCTTCGAAGAAAAGGCGTCTTAATTATCCCTTACTTGGACGATCTCCTGATAAGGGCAAGGTCCAGGGAACAGTTAGAGGTCGGAGTAGCACTATCTCAAGTAGTACTACGACAGCACGGGTGAATTCTAAATATTCCAAAATCGCAGCTGATTCCGACGACACGTCTGCTGTTCCTAGGGATGATTCTGGACACAGTCCAGAAAAAGGTGTTTCTCCCGGAGGAGAAAGCCAGGGAGTTATCCGAGCTAGTCAGGAACCTCCTAAAACCAGGCCAAGTGTCAGTGCATCAATGCACAAAGGTCCTGGGAAAAATGGTGGCTTCTTACGAAGCGATTCCATTCGGCAGATTCCACGCAAGAACTTTTCAGTGGGATCTGCTGGTCAAATGGTCCGGATCGCATCTTCAGATGCATCAGCGGATAACCCTGTCTCCAAGGACAAGGGTGTCTCTCCTGTGGTGGTTGCAGAGTGCTCATCTTCTAGAGGGCCGCAGATTCGGCATTCAGGACTGGGTCCTGGTGACCACGGATGCCAGCCTGAGAGGCTGGGGAGCAGTCACACAGGGAAGAAATTTCCAGGGCTTGTGGTCAAGCATGGAAACGTCATTTCACATAAATATCCTGGAACTAAGGGCCATTTACAATGCCCTAAGTCAAGCAAGGCCTCTGCTTCAGGGTCAGCCGGTGTTGATCCAGTCGGACAACATCACGGCAGTCGCCCACGTAAACAGACAGGGCGGCACAAGAAGCAGGAGGGCAATGACGGAAGTTGCAAGGATTCTTCGCTGGGCGGAAAATCATGTGATAGCACTGTCAGCAGTGTTCATTCCGGGAGTGGACAACTGGGAAGCAGACTTCCTCAGCAGACACGTCCTCCACCCGGGGGAGTGGGGACTTCACCCAGAAGTCTTCCACATGATTGTGAACCGTTGGGAAAAACCAAAGGTGGACATGATGGCGTCCCGCCTCAACAAAAAACTAGACAGATATTGCGCCAGGTCAAGGGACCCTCAGGCAATAGCTGTGGACGCTCTGGTAACACCGTGGGTGTACCAGTCAGTGTATGTGTTCCCTCCTCTGCCTCTCATACCCAAGGTACTGAGAATCATAAGAAGGAGAGGAGTAAGATCTATACTCGTGGCTCCGGATTGGCCAAGAAGGACTTGGTACCCGGAACTTCAAGAGATGCTCACGGAGGACCCGTGGCCTCTACCTCTAAGAAAGGACCTGCTCCGGCAGGGACCCTGTCTGTTCCAAGACTTACCGCGGCTGCGTTTGACGGCATGGCGGTTGAACGCCGGATCCTGAAGGAAAAAGGCATTCCGGATGAAGTCATCCCTACCCTGATCAAAGCCAGGAAGGATGTAACTGTGCAACATTATCACCGTATTTGGCGTAAATATGTTGCGTGGTGTGAGGCCAGGAAGGCCCCTACAGAGGAATTTCAACTGGGTCGTTTCCTGCATTTCCTGCAAACAGGACTGTCTATGGGCTTAAAATTAGGGTCCATTAAGGTTCAAATTTCGGCCCTGTCGATTTTCTTCCAGAAAGAACTGGCTTCAGTCCCTGAAGTTCAGACGTTTGTCAAGGGGGTACTGCATATACAGCCTCCTTTTGTGCCTCCAGTGGCACCTTGGGATCTCAATGTAGTTTTGGGGTTCCTAAAATCACATTGGTTTGAACCACTCACCACTGTGGACTTAAAATATCTCACATGGAAAGTGGTAATGCTGTTAGCCCTGGCTTCAGCCAGGCGTGTCTCAGAATTGGCGGCTTTATCGTATAAAAGCCCTTACCTAATTTTTCATACGTACAGGGCAGAATTGAGGACTCGTCCTCAATTTCTCCCTAAGGTGGTTTCAGCGTTTCACTTAAACCAGCCTATTGTGGTACCTGCGGCTACTAGGGACTTGGAGGATTCCAAGTTGCTGGACGTAGTCAGGGCCCTGAAAATATATGTTTCCAGGACGGCTGGAGTCAGAAAATCTGACTCGCTGTTTATCCTGTATGCACCCAACAAGCTGGGTGCTCCTGCTTCTAAGCAGACTATTGCTCGTTGGATTTGTAGTACAATTCAGCTTGCACATTCTGTGGCAGGCCTGCCACAGCCAAAATCTGTAAAAGCCCATTCCACAAGGAAAGTGGGCTCATCTTGGGCGGCTGCCCGAGGGGTCTCGGCTTTACAACTTTGCCGAGCAGCTACTTGGTCAGGGGCAAACACCTTTGCTAAATTCTACAAATTTGATACCCTGGCTGAGGAGGACCTGGAGTTCTCTCATTCGGTGCTGCAGAGTCATCCGCACTCTCCTGCCCGTTTGGGAGCTTTGGTATAATCCCCATGGTCCTTTCGGAGTTCCCAGCATCCACTAGGACGTCAGAGAAAATAAGAATTTACTTACCGATAATTCTATTTCTCATAGTCCGTAGTGGATGCTGGGCGCCCATCCCAAGTGCGGATTGTCTGCAATACTTGTACATAGTTACAAAAATCGGGTTATTATTGTTGTGAGCCATCTTTTCAGAGGCTCCTCTGTTATCATGCTGTTAACTGGGTTCAGATCACAGGTTGTACGGTGTGGCTGGTATGAGTCTTACCCGGGATTCAAAATCCTTCCTTATTGTGTACGCTCGTCCGGGCACAGTATCCTAACTGAGGCTTGGAGGAGGGTCATAGGGGGAGGAGCCAGTGCACACCAGCTAGTCCTAAAGCTTTTACTTTTGTGCCCAGTCTCCTGCGGAGCCGCTATTCCCCATGGTCCTTTCGGAGTTCCCAGCATCCACTACGGACTATGAGAAATAGAATTATCGGTAAGTAAATTCTTATTTTTAAACCTACTGGTAAATCTTTTTCTCCTAGTCCGTAGAGGATGCGGGGCGCCCGTCCCAGTGCAGACTACATCTGCAAGACTTGTATATACTTGTTGCTTACATAAGGGTTATGTTACGGTTGGAATCGGTCTTTGACTGATACTGTTTTTTGTTCATACTGTTAACTGAGTATTTTCCAGGTTATATGGTATGATTGGTGTGGGCTGGTATGAATCTTGCCCTTAGATTAACAAAATCCTTTCCTCATGTTGTCCAACTCCTCTGGGCACAGTTTCTCTAACTGAGGTCTGGAGGAGGGCGGAGCCCGTCTATAACCCATGGTCCTTACGGAGTCCCCAGCATCCTCTACGGCACGGATGGGGTACCTTTGGCCCTCCAGCTGTTGTTGAACTACACATCCCAGCATGCCTTGCAATAGTTTAAACATGGCCAAATAGCAAATCTGTAGCTGGGCATGCTGGGATGTGTAGTTCAACAGCAGCTGGAGGACCACAGGTTCCCCACCCCTGCTCTACGGACTAGGAGAAAAAGATTTACCGGTAGGTTTAAAATCTTTTTTTTGCCATATAAATGTTTTTAGACTCATGTCTTGAAGTTTTCTTTAACCACACCTGATTTTGTTTTTTGTTTTTTTTCTTAATTGAAGGGTATTTGTCAAAATAATATGCTTCTATTTATTTTTTGGCCAGACTTGGTCATCCAAGGTCTCTGAAATTAATGAGCATGTTGTTTACTAGCTCAGCATAGTTTTGAGCTTTGTGGTTGCCCAGAAAGTTGCCAACAACCAGGACGAATGATGTCCTGCTCAGACTGAAGATCGCCCAGATGGCGATGTGCCTCTGCCTGGGCATGCACAAAAAGTATAGCTGACAGAGAAAAACTGTTTTCATATTTGGAATTAGCACGCCCAATATAACCAAAATCAATACTAACATTCCAGGCACCAAACTATTTTTTATTTTATTTTGTTGAGCAGTGTAATAGTAGTAGTGTCCTGTAATGTGGCAGTGGTATCAATGCCCATTGATACAATAGTGCCTAGTGTTATGGCAGTAGAAGGTAGTGGTGTCCAGAACTGTGACAGCAGTATAACCGTAACATGTCCACACTCACCCCAATGTTTATTCTCATCTGTTGATACACAGTCTCAGCAGTGCTAATACTGTTTTAAAAGCTTTTTCCATCTTGATGTAGACCAAGCAAGGTTCCTACAGAAGATGTAATCTAATTTGTGCAAAGTTTTCTTAATACATCGTTAGTCTCTATTTATTGGTCAGTTTGCCAGTCTTTTTACTGCTTTTCTTATTATGGGGGGTTACTGATAGCATGATAAATCTGAAAGGACAGAACAGGTTATAACTGCCCCATCCAGTACAAATTAGAGAGGTTTATTTGTAACATATTCTACAACTGTACTGAAGGTCATCGTCCTCGAAGGTAAACATGGAACTGCTGGACATCCCATAACCCTTCTGAGAGAGGTTTTCACGGACATGAAAACACTGAGGTTAATCATAATCTCATATGGAGAATTGTTGCAAATACTTGTCTAAAATTCAGTTTTATATATTGCATACTATGGACTAGCCCTGATTGTTAATGCTGGGCATACACTGTACAATTATCTGGCAGATAATCTGCCAGATCTGGCTGGCTGGAAATAAAATTTGGTAATGGATGAGAGCAATTGACAATCGAACATTTGCTTCCAAGCCCTGAAAAATGGACAAAAACGAATTTGTGCAAATTGATTCAATCCGTAATTTAACAAATGTGTCTGAACGACGGGTTTTGTCCATTTTTCCAGTGTTTGGGAGCAAATGGTTAATTGTCATTTGCTCTCATCCATAACCAGCTTTTCATTTCAACCAGCCAGATCATTATAGTGTATGCTCAGCATTAAAAATCAGGACTAATCCATGGCATGCGATCTTTTTATAAATTTCAGACATGTATTTGCAACAGTTCCCATATGTCCAGCATAATGCTTTTATAAGACAGTACACAACATGTGTAATACACATTATTGTCCAATGATTGCAGCTCTGTACAATAAGCTCCACACTCCCGTGCCCTTTTGCGGAAATCTAACTGGACTTGCCCAGTGGACTGGTACAAAAACTGCATTTGCACTACACTGGTCCGCCATCAAGGGGAGAATGCGGGTACAGAAGTCTCGGGCCCGGACACTCTGGAAGAGAAGGGGAGGCCCGGCCCGCTCCTACCACCCAGTATTGCCTCAACTTCTGCAAAATGAAAAGGAGCCCCATGCCGGTGTAAATGCTGATTTACTTACAGGACTAAAAGCAATACCTTAATACACTTAAATTCGAGCCGCTGTATGTAATCCTTAACCTACGTACTTTTTACACATTTAGCGTACAAAGGCCAGTACCGTGTACGCACTTTGCGTACACACGCCGCGACTGACGTACAAAGTACACGCAGTGCATACACACACACGCTGAGAGCACAATGCAGCTACACGTGTGGCTGAAATACACTTTAAACCTTAGCGGGAAGGAGACCCGACACCAATTGTATTTAAGATGTTGGGATCCGACCCACCAACATATAATTGCTGAAAGTGGGTTACAACAGATATACAATCACAATAACAGAAAAGAGGCTACAATCAATGGTACGTACGTTTGGTTTCGCCAGCGCCACATGGTCCGGTGCTCAGTCAATCGGGCAAGATGACCTTCAGAGAGAGATGAATGACCGGCTAGGCAGCTTGGCTTTTATACAGTTGTTCAAAACACAATACAATAGAAACCTCTCCCTCTATAGGACAAAGGGCTGGTCATTTACAGTACAGGAGGGGTCACAGGTCGGTTTGAATAGGTGGGCGATGTCTGGTCCAGGTGTGCTTGCAGTTGGTCTCCACTGGGTTCCTGCCGTAAATCAGAGTACAGTAAACACAGTATAATATTAATATCATGTTCTTCTGCAAACTGCTACCGGAATGTTGCCCTTAAAATACCCTACAGTTGGATACCAAACACCACCTCATAACCCAGGGCCGGACTGGCCATCTGGCAATTCTGGCACATGCCAGAAGGGCCGATGGCCAGGTGGGCCGGTCTGGCAGCAGCAACCCCTCCCTCTCGTCTCAACACTCCCACCTCGCTCCGGCCACTGTGCTCCGCCGCGGAGCGGAAAAGTCCTCTCCTCTCTCTTCCCACTTTCCCAGAATGCCGATGGGGGTGCAACGTCATTGCGCACTGCATTCTGGGAGTGGCCGCGTGATGGGAGAAGGCCGGGGAGCAGCAGCAGCCCCAGCATGGCGTGTACTACACGTCTGGACCGTGTCTGCTGCCTGCCTGAGCCCCTGAGGATGAGTCCCGCCACCGTGCAGTACCAGATCCCGGCCCCAGCAGCAGCAGCACACACATGGCCAGCTGCAGCATCATCACTGCAGGAAGAGTGCTACCCCTGGCCAAGGTGAGTGCAAGTGTATACATGCTCTGGCTGACTCTCTCCTCACCCCCCCCCCCCTCACCTCTCTCTTTTGTCCTCACTCCCCCCTCCCTCTAGTCCTCACCTCTCTTTGTTCTCACCCCCCCCCCTCTTGTCCTCACCCTCTCTCTGTCTCTTGTTCTCACCTCTCTCTTTTCCTCTCTCATCCACATCCCTCTCTTTCTTTTGTCCTCACCCTCTCTCTATCTCTTTTGTCCTCGCCTCTCTCTCGTCTTTACCACCCCTTTCTCTGACGTCCTAGTGGATGCTGGGAACTCCGTAAGGACCATGGGGAATAGACGGGCTCCGCAGGAGACTGGGCACTCTAAAAAATAAGAATTTACTCACCGGTAATTCTATTTCTCGTAGTTCGTAGTGGATGCTGGGACTCCGTAAGGACCATGGGGAATAGCGGCTCCGCAGGAGACTGGGCACAACTAAAAGAAAGCTTTTGGTCTAACTGGTGTGCACTGGCTCCTCCCTCTATGACCCTCCTCCAGACTTCAGTTAGGATACTGTGCCCGGAAGAGCTGACACAATAAGGAAGGATTTTGAATCCCGGGTGAGACTCATACCAGCCATACCGTATAACTCGTGATACAATACCCAGTTAACAGTATGACAACAACTGAGCCTCTCAACAGATGGCTCAACAATAACCCTTTAGTTAAACAATAACTATATACAAGTATTGCAGACAATCCGCACTTGGGATGGGCGCCCAGCATCCACTACGGACTACGAGAAATAGAATTACCGGTGAGTAAATTCTTATTTTCTCTGATGTCCTAAGTGGATGCTGGGACTCCGTAAGGACCATGGGGATTATACCAAAGCTCCCAAACGGGCGGGAGAGTGCGGATGACTCTGCAGCACCGAATGGGCAAACTCTAGGTCCTCCTCAGCCAGGGTGTCAAACTTGTAGAATTTAGCAAATGTGTTTGACCCCGACCAAGTAGCTGCTCGGCAAAGATGTAGAGCCGAGACCCCTCGGGCAGCCACCCAAGAAGAGCCCACCTTCCTAGTGGAATGGGCTTTCACTGATTTAGGATGCGGCAGTCCAGCCGCAGAATGCGCAAACTGAATCGTGCTACAGATCCAGCGAGCAATAGTCTGCTTTGAAGCAGGAGCACCCAGCTTGTTGGGTGCATGCAGGATAAACAGCGAGTCAGTTTTTCTGACTCTAGCCGTCCTGGAAACATAGATTTTCAGGGCCCGGACTACGTCCAGCAACTTGGAATCCTCCAAGTCCCTAGTAGCCGCAGGCACCACAATAGGTTGGTTCAAATGAAACGATGATACCACCTTAGGGAGAAATTGGGGACGAGTCCTCAATTCTGCCCTTTCCATATGGAAGATCAGATATGGGCTTTTACATGACAAAGCCGCCAATTCTGACACACGCCTGGCCGAAGCCAAGGCCAACAACATGACCACTTTCCACGTGAGATATTTTAACTCCACGGTCTTAAGTGGCTCAAACCAGTGGGATTTTAGGAATCCAACACAACGTTAAGATCCCAAGGTGCCACTGGAGGCACAAAAGGGGCTGAATATGCAGCACCCCTGTAACAACGTCCGAACTTCAGGCAGTGAAGCCAGTTCTTTTTGAGAGAAAAAGGGATAGGGCCGAAATCTTGGCCTTTGTGGATCCTAATTTTAGGCCCATAGTCACTCCTGACTGTAGGAAGTGCAGGAATCGACCCTGCTGGAATTCCTCTGTAGGGCCTTCCCGGCCACACACCAAGCAACCTATTTTCGCCATATACAGTGAAAAAGTCTTGCTGTCACGTCTTTCCTAGCCTTTATCAGCGTAGGAATAACTGCATCCGGAATGCCCTTTTCCGCTAGGATCCGGCGTTCAACCGCCATGCCGTCCAACGCAGCCGCGGTAAGTCTTGGAACAGACAGGGCCCCTGTTGCAACATGTCCTGTCTGAGAGGCAGAGGCCATGGGTCCTCTGAGAGCATTTCTTGCAGTTCCGGGTACCGAGTCCTTCTTGGCTAATCCGGAGCAAAGAATATTGTTCACACTCCTCCTTTTATTACAATTCTCAGCCCTTGGGTCTGAGAGGAAGAGGAGGGAATACATAGACCGACTGGAACACCCACGGTGTTACTAGTGCGACCACAGCTATCGCCTGAGAGTCCCTTGACCCAGCGTAAAACCTTTTTTATCTTTTTATTGAGGTGGGACGCCATCTAGTCCACCTGAGGCAGTTCCCATCAATTTGCAAAACTGCGTGAAGACTTCCTGATGAAGTCACCACTTTCCCGGGTGGAGTTCGTGCCTGCTGAGGAAGTCTGCTTCCCAGTTGTCTACTCCCGGAATGAACACTGCAGACAGTGCGCTTACTTGATTCTCCGCCCAGCGAAGAATTCTGGTGGCTTCTACCCTCGCCACCCTGCTCCTTGTGGCGCCTTGGCGGTTTACATGAGCCCCTGCGGTCTGACTGGATCAGAACCGGTTGGTCGCGAAGCAGGAACTCCGCTTGACTTAGAGCGTTGTATATGGCCTTTAGTTCCAGGATATTGATGTGAAGGCAAGTCTGTTGACTTGACCACAGACCTTGGAAATTTCTTCCCTGTGTAACTGCCCCCCACCCTCGGAGGCTTGCATCCGTGGTCACCAGGATCCAGTCCTGAATGCCGAATCTGAAGATGTGATCCGGACCACTTGTCCAGTAAGTTCCATTGTCCTTGCATGGAACCAGCCGAAGGGGATGGCCTCGTATGATGCCACCATCCTTCCCAGGACTCGAGTGCAGTGATGCACTGACACCTGTTTTGGTTTTCAATAGATTCCTGACCAGTGTCATGAGCTCCTGAGCTCTCTCTATCGGGAGATAAACCCTTTTCTGGTCTGTGTCTAGGATCATGCCTAGGCGAGGCAGATGAGCTGTAGGAACCAACTGCGACTTCGGAATATATAGAATCCAGTCGTGTTGCCGTTTCACTTCCAGAGAAGGTGATACGCTGTCCAGCAACTGCTCTCTTGATCTCGCTTTTATGAGGAGATCATCCAAGTATGTGATAATAGTGACACCTTGCTTCCGCAGGATCACCATCATATCCGCCATTACCTTGGTGAAATTGGTAATGACAATCCCGTACCGCAATTCTGAGGTACGCCTGATGAGGTGGATAAATGGGGACATGAAGGTATGCATCCCTTATGTCCCGATTCACGATAAAGTCTCCCCCTTTTCAGGCTTGCAATGACCGCTCTTAGCGATTCCATCTTGAACTTGAACCTTTTCAGGTATATGTTCAGGGATTTTAATTCAATATGGGTCTAACCGAACCGTCTGGTTTCGGGATTATAACATGGTCGAATAATAACACCCTCTTGTTGAAGGAGGGGACCCTTGACCACCACCTGTTGAAGATACAATTTACGAATTGCAGTTAACACTGGCTCCCTCTCTTGGGGGGAAGCCCGCCGGGTCCTCGGTGAGGGGGCATCTTCTCCCAGTCCAGCCTGTATCCCTGCGACACAATTTCTATTGCCCAGGGATCTAACAGGGAGTGAACCCACTTGTGGCTGAACTTACGAAGGCGTGTCCCCACCGGGCCTAGCTCCGCCTGTGGAGCCCCAGCGACATGCGGTGGATTTTTGTAGAGGCCGGGGAGGACTTCTGTTCCTGGGGACTAGCTGTGTTGTACAGCTCCTTTCGTCTGCCCCCGGCTCTGACAAGAAAGGACGCACCTCAGACTTTCTTGTTTCTTTATTCGAAAAGCTGCATTTAATAATGTCGTGCTTTCCCAGGCTGTGCAGGAATATAGGGCAAACTAGCAGAATTACCAACTATAGCTGTGGAGACCAGGCCGAGAACCTTTCTCCACACAATCCTCAGCCTTCCATATGCTTCTTAAGTCGGCATCATCTGTCCAATGTATATTCTACAGGACACGTCAAGCAGAAATCGACATAGCTTTTGACTCTAGGACCCAGTATACTCATGTCCCTTTGGGCATGCTTTATAATTATATATCTATCACTTAAGACAGCATCTTAAAATATTTATATGCATACTAGGGTCTCAATCTCTGCTGATAAGGTACCTGTCCATGCTGCCACAGCGCTATAAACCCATGCCGACACAATCGCCGGTCTTGGTAGTATACTAGAATGTGCACACTATCTGCAGGATCCCTGAGAATAGCTAGCGCAAACAGGACACCCAAGGGGAAGATTCTCAACACATCCTGGCCCTAGTGGGGAAAGGATACAGCCTGAGAATTCTCTTGTGGGAAGCTGCCGTCTTTTGTCTGGAGATTCCCGCTCTTTTTCCTCATGAGAGGAGGGAAATTTACCTCAGCATTCTTCCCCTTAACATGTGTACTCTGGCCTTGTGGGGGAACTGTCCTCAAATAGAGCATCCCCTGTGTGTGTGGTGTGTCGGTACGCGTGTGTCGACATGTCTGAGGTAAAAGGCTCCTCTAAGGAGGTGATAGAGCGGATATGTGTGTGAGAGGGTGTCTCCGTCGACAACGCCGACACCTGTTTGGATATGTGTATGTGCTAAGGTGAATTTATTGCACAAAAGGTTAGGAAACAGACAGGAAATCTACCCATGTCTGTCCCTATGTCACAGAGACCTTCAGAGTCTCTCAATGCTCACTATCCATAATAACAAACACTGGTATCGACATGGAGTTTAACTCCACTGTCGACTACGATAATGCAAAGTTACAGCCAAGATGGCTATAAGGTATTCAATATATGATTATTGAAATAATAGATGATTTGCATATCACTGATGACTCATCTGTCCCTGACACGAGGGTACACATGTTTAAGGGGAAGAATGCTGAGGTAAATTTCCCTCCTCTCATGAGGAAAAAGAGCGGGAATCTCCAGACAAGAGACGGCAGCTTCCCACAAGAGAATTCTCAGGCTGTATCCTTTCCCCACTAGGGCCAGGATATGTTGAGAATCTTCCCCTGGGGTGTCCTGTTTGCACAGACGGTAGCACTTGCTATTCTCAGGGATCCTGCAGATAGCGTGCACATTCTAGTTTACTACCCAGACCGGCGATTGTGTCGGCATGGGTTTATAGCGCTGTTGCAGCGTGGACAGGTACCTTATCAGCAGAGATGAGACCCTAGTATGCAATATAAATATATTAAAGATCCTGTCTTAAGTGATAGATATATAGTTATAAAGCATGCCCAAAGAGACATGAGTATACTGGGTCCTAGAGTCAAAGCTATGTCGATCTCTGCTTGACGTGTCCTGTAGAATATGCATTGGACAGATGATGCCGACTTAAGAGGCATATGGAAGGCTGAGGATTGTGTGTAGAATGGTTCTCGGGCCTGGTCTCCACAGCTATAGCTGGTAATTCTGCTAGTTTGCCTTATATTCCTGCACAGCCTAAGAAAGCACGACATTATTAAATGCAGCCTTTCGTATAAAGAAACAAGAAAGTCTGAGGTGCGTCCTTTCTTGTCAGAGCCGGGCAGCTAGTTCCCAGGAACAGAAGTCCTCCCCGGCCTCTACAAAAATCCACCAATGTCGCTGGGGCTCCACAGGCGGAGCTAGGCCGGTGGGGACACGCCTTCGTAAGTTCAGCCACAAGTGGGTTCACTCCCTGTTCGATCCCTGGGCAATAGATATTGTGTCTCAGGGATACAAGCTGGACTGTGAGAAGATGCCCCCTCACCGACGGCCCTGCGGGCTTCCCCCCAAGAGAGGGAGCCAGTGTTATCTGCAATTCACAAATTGTATCTTTAACAGGTGGTGGTCAAGGGTCCCCTCCTTCAACAAGAGGGTGTTATTATTAGACCATGTTGTAATCCCGAAACCAGACGGTTCGGTCAGACCCATATTGAATTAAAAATCCCTGAAAATATACCTGAGAAGGTTCAAGTTCAAGATGGAATCGCTAAGAGCGGTCAGTGCAAGCCTAAAAAGGGGGAGACTTTATTGTGAATCGGGACATAAGGGATGCATACCTTCAGGTCCCCATTTTTCCACCTCATTAGGCGTACCTCAGAATTGCGGTACGTTATTGTAATTACCAATTTCAGATGTTGCCGTTTGGTCTCTCCACGGCCCCGAGAATATTCACCATGGTAATGGCGGATATGATTGTGCTCCTGCGGAAGCAAGGTGTCACTATTATCACGTACTTGGACGATCTCATAAAAGCGAGATCAAGAGAGCAGTTGCTGAATAGCGTATCACTTTCTCTGGAAGTGTAACGGCAACACGGCTGGATTCTATATATTCCAAAGTCGCAGTTTGTTCCTACAGCTCATCTGCCTCTCCTAGGCACGATCCTAGACACAGACCAGAAAAGGGTTATCTCCCGATAGAGAGAGCTCAGGAGCTCATGACACTGGTCAGGAATCTATTAAAACCAAAACAGGTGTCAGTGCATCACTGCACTCGAGTCCTGGGAAGGATGGTGGCATCATACGAGGCCATCCCCTTAGGCAGGTTCCATGCGAGGACCTTCCAATGGGACTTACTGGGCAAGTGGTCCGGATCACCTCTTCAGATGCATCGGTTAATCACCCTATCCCCCAGGGCCAGGGTGTCTCTCCTGTGGTGGCTGCAGAGTGCTCACCTTCTCGAGGGCCGCAGATTCGGCATTCAGGACTGGATCCTGGTGACCACGGATGCAAGCCTCCGAGGGTGGGGGGCAGTTACACAGGGAAGAAATTTCCAAGGTCTGTGGTCAAGTCAACTGACTTGCCTTCACATCAATATCCTGGAACTAAGGGCCATATACAACGCCCTAAGTCAAGCGGAGATCCTGCTTCGCGACCAACCGGTTCTGATCCAGTCAGACTGCAGGGGTTCATGTAAACCGCCAAGGCGGCACAAGGAGCAGGGTGGCGAGGGTAGAAGCCACCAGAATTCTTCGCTGGGCGGAGAATCAAGTAAGCGCACTGTCAGCAGTGTTCGTTCCGGGAGTGGACATCTGGGAAGCAGACTTCCTCAGCAGGCACGACCTCCACCCGGGAAAGTGGGGACTTCATCAGGAAGTCTTCACGCAGTTTGCAAATTGATGGGAACTGCCTAAGGTGGTCTAGATGGCGTCCCACCTCAAAAAAGCTAAAAAAAAGGTTTTACGCCGGGTCAAGGGACCCTCAGGTGATAGCTGTGGTCGCACTAGTAACACCGTGGGTGTTCCAGTCGGTCTCTGTATTCCCTCCTCTTCCTCTCATACCCAAGGGCTGAGAATTGTAATAAAAGGAGGAGTGAAAACAATATTCTTTGCTCCGAATTGGCCAAGAAGGACTCGGTACCCGGAGCTGCAGGAAATGCTCTCAGAGGACTCAGGGCTTCTGCCTCTCAGACAGGACATGTTGCAACAGGGGCCCTGTCTGTTCCAAAATTTACCGTGGCTGCATTTGACGGCATGGCGGTTGGACGCCGGATCCTAGCGGAAAAGGGCATTCCGGATGCAGTTATTCCTACGCTGATAAAGGCTAGGAAAGATGTGACAGCAAGACTTTTTCACTGTATATGGCGAAAATAGGTTGCTTGGTGTGAGGCCGGGAAGGCCCTACAGAGGAATTCCAGCGGGGTCGATTCCTGCACTTCCTACAGTCAGGAGTGACTATGGGCCTAAAATTAGGATCCATAAAGGTCAAGATTTCGGCCCTATACATTTTCTCTAAAAATGAACTGGCTTCACTGCCTGAAGTTCAGACGTTGTTACGGGGGTGCTGCATATTCAGCCTCCTTTTGTGCCACCGGTGGCACCTTGGGATCTTAACGTTGTGTTGGATTTCCTGAAATCCCACTGGTTTGAGCCACTTAAGACCATGGAGCTAAAATATCTCACGTGGAAAGTGGTCATGCTATTGGCCTTAGCTTCGGCTAGGCGTGTGTCAGTATTGGCGGTTTTGTCATGTAAAAACCCTTATCTGATCTTCCATATGGACAGGGCAGAATTGAGGACTCGTCCCCAATTTCTTCCTAGGGTGGTATCATCGTTTCATTTGAACCAGCCTATTGTGGTGCCTGCGGCTACTAGGGACTTGGAGGATTCCAAGTTGCTGGACGTAGTCCGGGCTTTGAAAATTTATGTTTCCAGAGAGGCGGGAGTCAGAAAGTCTGACTCGCTGTTTATTCTGTATGCAGCCAACAAGGTTGGCGCTCCTGCTTCGAAGCAGACTATTGTTCGCTGGATCTATAGCACGATTCAGCTGGTTCACTCTGCGGCTGGATTGCCGCATCCAAAATGGTGAAAGCCCATTCCACAAGGAAGGTGGGCTCTTCTTGGGCGGCTGCCCGAGGGGTCTCGGCTTTACAGCTTTGCCGAGCTGCTACTTGGTCGGGGTCAAACAAGTTTGCTAAGTTCTACAAGTTTGATACCCTGGCTGAGGAGGACCTTGCCTTTGCTCATGCGGTGCTGCAGAGTCATCCGCACTCTCCCGCCCGTTTGGGAGCTTTGGTATAATCCCCATGGTCCTTACGGAGTTCCCAGCATCCACTAGGACGTCAGAGAAAATAAGAATTTACTCACCGGTAATTCTATTTCTCGTAGTCCGTAGTGGATGCTGGGCGCCCGTCCCAAGTGCGGACTCTCTGCAATACATGTATATAGTTATTGCTTAACTAAAGGGTTATTGTTATGAGCCATCTGTTACTGAGGCTCAGTTGTTGTTCATACTGTTAACTGGGTAAGGTTATCACGAGTTATACGGTGTAATTGGTGTGGCTGGTATGAGTCTTACCCTGGATTCCAAATCCTTTCCTTGTTGTGTCAGCTCTTCCAGGCACAGTTTCCTTAACTGAGGTCTGGAGGAGGGGCATAGAGGGAGGAGCCAGTGCACACCAGATAGTACCTAATCTTTCTTTTAGAGTGCCCAGTCTCCTGCGGAGCCCGTCTATTCCCCATGGTCCTTACGGAGTTCCCAGCATCCACTACGGACTACGAGAAATAGAATTACCGGTGAGTAAATTCTTATTTTTTCCCTCACTACTCTATCTCATGTTTTCACCCCCCTTTTGCCTCACCCCTCTCTCTTTCTATCGTCATAGCACAGAGCATTCTGGGAGCGGCTATGGGGGAGAGAAGTCCTAGGAGCAGCAGCACGGTGTCTGCCCACAAGCACCCAGATTACAGTCTGCCTGAGCCCCTGGCACTGAGGAGGAGACACGCCACCCACGCAGTCCCGGAACCCGGCCACAGCAGCACCACAGCACATGGTCAGCTGCAGCATCAGCACTGCAGGGAGAGCGCTGCCCCCCGCCAGGGTGAGTATGGGTATACCTATGCCATGGCTGTCTGTCGCTCTTTCTCTCTCTCTCTGTGCCATAATGTGAATTTCGGCTCATACCGGGTGCTATTGTGGTGCATAATGCGTATAAGGGGTGTATGGTGTGGTAAACTACACAGAAGGCCATGCCCCCTTTTGAGTGGCCACGCCCCCTTTTCCGGAGCGCGCGCGCGCTTAATTACAAACTTCACATTTCCATACCCCTACTTAAAAATTTCCACTTCAACCACTGGTTGTGTGTATTTTAATAGAGAATGATGTACGCTTGTATGTTGTTAGAATATTAATTATATTTGTAAGAGCATAGACTAATAAGTGGGAGGAGTCAGGAATAGTAAGGGGAGGAGTCACATAGGTGGGCCTGTGTGCTTAAAAAATGCCAGGGACTTTTTTTAGTCCCAGTCCGGCCCTGTCATAACCTAATGCTGTCCCCTCATATCCTGCAAAGGTGAATCCCTTTATTGTTGTACCTTTTAAACAAGTATAACTTGCTGGTGTGGTGCGTGTGGGCTATGTGTATATTGTGCATTATGTGGATTAAATATGAGATATGTCTTTGAGGCTTTTCCATGCGAATACAAATGCTACCGTAATTACTCATACCACGCGCTAATACGCAGGACCGCGTGAGCGGTCATACGCAACTTGTGAATATGCGCCCGCACGGCAGAACTAGTACACGCACGGAGGCCATCTGTTTGGAGTTTGTACGTGATGTGTGTACTGGAATATTTTCCGACTTCGACACCGGTCCTCTGCCTACCGCGTGTCTGGTCGACCGTGCAGCAAACAATAGAGTGCCCCTTCTGCCCACCGGTCACACTCACTACCATTGCTCGCTGCCGCGGCTGCACAATAAACTTAATTAAGCAGCGCTTATGACGTCACACAGCGCCACTGGAAGATAGAAGAGCAGCGTGTGCCTTAGGAGCAAGGAGCTGCAGTACATGGAAACCTCGGAGAATGGCCACGAAGCCGGCGATGCAGAGGATGCCAATGTTAAACAGGAGGTCAACACGGCTCTGAGGGAGAGCAGATCAATGCATGCAAAGGAGAGGATGACGCAGGGTGCATATTTGATACCTCTTCCCCTTTAGGAAAAGGAGTGTAAGTTACCTACGCAATTTCATTCCTATTTATTATTTTTGTTATTACTATATTTCTATGTACCGCAGGGAGGGGGGGTTGGGGGGATTTTAACACGCTATATGGGAGCCATACATGTACACGCTGGAATCTTTATTTCTGCTGCGGGGTACACTGGGCTCCACAAGGAATGGACAATGGGGTGTAGAGTAGGATCTTGATCCGAGGCACCAACAGACTCAAAGCTTTGACTGTTCCCAGAATGCATAGCGCCGCCTCCTATATCACCCCGCCTCCCTGCACAGGATCTCAGTTTTGTAGTTGGTGCTGCAGTAGCACGCACTTAACAGAGGGGCTGCTCCAGGCAGCCCTAAGAATAGCTTTTTTCTGAGGACTTCAAATGCAGCAGCAGTGTTACATGTCAGTGGACATTCACGGCTGCAGCTCCGGCTCTCCCCAGCGGCGCTGTACACTCCCGAGCCCTGGTTGCCGGGTAACTACAGCAGGAGGATCCGGTTTTCTTCTTGTCAGGCACACACGACGGGGGCTCTCCGGGATCGCGTGGCCGCACTTCGGGAGATGGTAAGTGGGTCCCGCTTGCGGGACCCGGTCTTTATCGCGATCTGGCGCGGTCAGCGGGTGGTGGGCCGCGCGCGCTGGAGGTGGACACTGTGGCAGTACAGGCGATCCCACTAGATCACCAGGGCATGGGACAGGTCAGGTTTTCTCTATAAACCATTTTATTAGAGCCCGCAGTACCCGGTGGTTTTGCCAGCAGGGGGATAGAGCTTGGACCTGAAGCCCCAGCCCCAGGGCGCCTTTTTCTGCAAATGTTCCCGCCCTGGAGCTGCATATCTGTCTCTCCCTCACTCCCTAGCAGTGTCTGCGGCACCATTATCCCTCAGCTCACTGTTCCTGGGAATGCTTGGGCAAATCCTCCTAGGTAAAGCCGCCTGGTTGTCAGTGCTGTGACTTTACAAGACACTTAAGTATTCTACCTGCCTTTTTTAGTCAGTGTTAGTTAAGAAAGAGTGCACTTAGTCAGGGTTTCCTAGTACAATTACCCTGTGATATACATCCAGTTCTTACTGTGTACTGTTATATATATTGTTATATAGCTGTGTAAGCTAGTCCAGTGCAGTATTATTATTAGTAATAACCTCTATTGTACAGACTGTGACTATTTGTGTGTGCATTTGATAGCTGAGTGGTGTCCATTTCGTGTCTTTCACTCAACCTGCTATCCCTATATTCTATAACCTGAGGGGGCTTGGTGCGTCAGGTTTTATCTAATATAGGATTTTCACAAAGATATACTGTATTACGTATTTTTCTCTGTGATTTATTCACCATATCTCTCCTTTATCTCTGCTGGTGCTGACTACACTGCGCAGGGGTTTGGGCTAGAGGTATTGTGCTGCTGACAAATTGATCTGTGTTACCTGATACTGCAAGTTATATCATGTCTGCTTCTGAGGGTAACGGTTCTGGGGCTGAACACACTGCCGGTGTTGCTGAAGCCGCAGATACCTATGAGCAGAATATAGCAGCTTTGGGCTCTGGTTCTGGGGGCTCCTTGCCCCCCAGTGGGACGGTGGCAACGGGGGCATATAATGGCCCGCCGTGGGCCGCTTTTTCCATGCTTCTGCATACGCTAGTTCATAAACTAACACCCCCTATGGGACCCCCAATGCCAGTGCAACCGTTTGTGGTCCCTGCAGCTAACCCGCCATGGGCGGACGATTTATCTGCTCAAATAAAGAAGTTGAACCAGTCCCTGACTACTAAGAAGTCTGACCGTCGCTCGCCTACGTCCAAGGGGTCCTCTAAGCGAGCGCTTGTCTCCTCACAATCCACTGCTGTCACTGACACCTCGTCGGATGAAGACGGCACTTACACTGACCCCACAGGTTCTGACTCAGATATACGGCTGATGGGTAGGGTGGTTCACATGTGGATGTTCCTGATCTTTTGGAGGCTATTAAATAAATTTTACAGATTACGGATGATCCCGAGCTATCTGTTCCTCCTAAGAAACCAGATAGGTTCAAGCGTCAGAAGGTGATTAAACAAGTTTTACCTCACTCTGACCACCTAATTGATATACATCAGGAACCCTGGGAAAACCCGGGTATGAAGTTTGTGCCTCCAAAAGAAGATGCTGGCTCACTATCCCCTCGCGCCGGAGCTAAGAATTGGGAGACGCCTCCTCCAGTGGACTCGCATGTGGCTAGGATGGTGGTTTCCTGAGCTCTACCGGTCACCACCGTCACGTCTCTCAAAGAGCCTACGGATAAACATGTGGAGGGTTGTCTGAAAGCGATTTACACCCTCACGGGTGCTGCACAAAGGCCCACTATTGCAGCTACTTGGGCTGCAGAGGCCATTGAAGCATGGGCCTTGGAGTTAGATGCTGAAATCTCATCTGACCATGCTAGACAATGCTTGTCTTATATTGTCACAGCTTCTCGTTATATTAAAGAGGCGGCTTCTGATGCCGGTATCCTGGCAGCCAAGGCCTCTACTATGTCAGTCCTGGCTCGCCGGATATTGTGGATGAGATCCTGGTCTGTGGATCTGGACTCTAGAAAAACCCTGGAGGTACTCCCTTTTAAGGGAGATATTCTGTTTGGGGAGGATTTAAATAAGATTGTGGCTGACTTGGCTACTGCCAAAACTGCCTGTCTGCCAACTACTGCTCCTTCTGTGTCGAAGGCTAAAGGTACTTCCTTTCGCCCCTTTCGTCCTTCAGGTAAAGCAAAAGGTCAGGCATACAACAAGCAGGCCCGCACTTCCAAACCTGGTAAGTCTAAGCCCAAAAGAGCCTGGGCGGCCCGTCAGCCAGCTTCCAAGACAGGTAAGCCTGCCGCATGACGGGGCAGGCTTCCCTCTGGGGGATCCCAGGGTGGGGGGCCGGCTTCTAGGGTATACCCAGGAATGGTTGAAGACCACTTCAGATGCCTGGGTACGGGAAGTCGTCACTCGAGGTTACGCCATAGCCTTCAAAAACCGACCCCCTCATCGATTTTGCCAGACAGATGTCCCGTTGGACAAGACAAAGGCAAACACTCTACATTCGGTGGTACAGACCCTCCTGGATACAGGAGTCGTAGTACAGGTGCCTCTTGCGCAGAGGGACCGGGGGTACTATTCTCTGCTGTTTCTAGTCCCGAAACCGAATGGGTCCTCCCGGCCCATTCTCAACCTCAAGACATTGAACAGGTTTGTGAAGGTTTCCATGTTTTGGATGGAAACCCTTTGCTCTATAGTTCTGGCCTTGGAACCTGGGGACTTCATGGTCTCCCTGGATATACAGGATGCTTACCTGCATATTCCTATAGCAGTGTCTCATCAGCAATACCTGAGATTTGCGATTGGCAACTGCCATTACCAGTTTCGGGCGTTACCTTTTGGTTTAACAACGGCTCCGCGAGTCTATACAAAAGTCATGGCGGTGATGATGATAGTATTCTGCCGTCAAGGGGTCAGGATACTGCCATATTTGGACGACTTGTTAATCCTGGCAAATTCTCCAGAACTTCTCCTGCGTCATCTAGATGTGACGGTCCGGTTTCTGCAAGCCCACGGGTGGCTCATCAACTGGAAGAAGTCATCCCTGATCCCTGCTCAGAGCATGGTGCATTTGGGAGCACTATTGGACACTCACAACCAGCCGTTGTTCCTGTCTCAGGAGAAAGTCCTGAAACTTCAGGACAGGATTCGTTGCTTCCTATTTCGTTCGCAAGTGTCGATACATTCGGCGATGCAGGTGCTGGGCCTCATGGTGTCAGCATTTGACATGGTGGATTACGCTCAATTTCACTCTCCCCCTCTCAGGAGGCTGATTCTAGCCAAATGGGACGGCCTGCCTCACCGGATCAGGTCTCAACTGATCTCATTGACTCCGGAGGTCCGTCTGTCGCTGCTCTGGTGGTTCCGGGACCAACAACTGTGCAGGGGCCGTCCGTTCTGGATATTCGACTGGGTCCTGTTGACGACAGATGCCAGTCTAAGAGGTTAGGGCGCGGTGCTGGAGCAACACTCCCTTCGGGGGCGGTGGACCAAGGAGGAGTCCCTCCTCTCGATCAATATTCTGGAGTTGCGGGCGGTCTTCAATGCCTTGAACCTAGCCCAGCATTTAATTCAGAACCGTCCTGTTCAAGTACAGTCGGACAACGACACCACAGTGGCTTACATAAATCATCAAGGCGGCACTCGAAGCCGCCTAGTACTGAAGGAAGTTTCACGGATTCTACAGTGGGCAGAACGCCATCTACCGGCCATATCGACAATATTCATTCAAGGAGTCCTGAATTGGGAAGCGGACTTTCTCAGTCGTCAGGACGTGCATGCCGGCGAGTGGGGCCTCCATCCAGAAGTGTTTCAACTCCTAGTGGAAAGGTGGGGCCTTCCAGACGTAGATCTGATGGCGTCTCGACACAATCACAAGGTTCTGGTCTTCGGAGCAAGGACAAGGGATCCTCAAGCAGCATTCGTGGATGCGCTGGCGGTACCGTGGAGGTATCGGCTGCCGTACGTGTTCCCTCCGGTGTCACTCCTGCCCAGGGTAATTTGGAAGTTCAAGCAAGAAAAAGGAATTCTGCTTCTCATAGCTCCAGCGTGGCCCAGACAGCACTGGTTCTCAGACCTGCAAGGCCTATCGTCAGAGCGTCCAATTCTACTTCCAAAACGCCCAGACCTCCTCGTTCAGGGCCCTTGTGTCTACCAGGACCTAGCCCGGCTGTCTTTGACGGCGTGGCTATTGAAACTTCCGTCTTAAGGGCTAAAGGGTTTTCTGAGGCGGTCATTCAAACTATGTTGCGGACCCGGAAACCGGCTTCTGCTCGGATTTACTATAGGGTCCGGCATTCTTACTTTGGTGCGCATCTAACGATTATGACGCTTCCAAGTTTAGTATAACCAAGTTGTTGGCTTTTCTTCAGCAGAGCCTGGACTTAGGCCTGCGTCTGGCCTCCCTCAAGGTTCAAATATCTGCCTTGTCGGTGTGGTTTCAGAGAAAAATTGCGACCTTACCTGATGTGCATACCTTTACTCAGGGCATGTTGCGTATCCAAACTCACTATGTCCCGCCTGTGGCTCCTTGGGACTTGTCGGTGGTTTTGGAGGCGTTACAAGAGTCTCCGTTTGAACCTCTTGGTTCAGCTGACCTTAAGTGGCTTTCCCTTAAGGTGGTGTTTCTGCTGGCTATTGCTTCAGCTAGAAGAGTGTCGGATTTGGGTGCCTTGTCCTGTAGTTCCCCATATCTGATATTTCACCGTGACCGGGCGGTTCTTAGGACTC
This sequence comes from Pseudophryne corroboree, assembly GCF_028390025.1. Classification (NCBI taxonomy): domain Eukaryota; kingdom Metazoa; phylum Chordata; class Amphibia; order Anura; family Myobatrachidae; genus Pseudophryne; species Pseudophryne corroboree. The sequence continues at coordinate 206,545,056 of NC_086450.1, read as the reverse complement.
GTCCCGGCAATCTACCTAAGGTGGTTTCTGCGTTCCACCTTAATTAGGAGATTGTAGTTCCGGCATTCTTTTCTCCTGATCGGTCTCCCAAAGAGCGGTCTTTGGATGTGGTACGGGCTCTCCGTATCTATGTGAAGAGAACTGCTCCTATTAGGATATCTGATTCTCTCTTTGTTGTGTTTGGGTTTCACAAACGGGGCTGGCCTGCTCACAAGCAAACTCTGGCCAGATGGATTAGAATGGTGATTGCACATGCTTATGTGAAGGCTGGTCTCTGCTCCTGATCACATTAAGGCCCATTCTACTCGGTCTGTTGGACCTTCTTGGGCGTCCCAACGTGGTGCGACCCTTGAACAATTGTGCAAGGCGGCTACGTGGTCCTCTGTGAACACGTTCATAAGGTTCTATGCCTTCGATACTGCCGCTTCCCAGGATGCTTCCTTTGGACGCCGGGTTCTTGTGCCCGCTACAGTGCATCCCCTCCCATAAGGAACTGCTTTAGGACATCCCCATTGTCCATTCCTTGTGGAGCCCAGTGTACCCCGCAGCAGAAAACGAGTTTTATGGTAAGAACTTACCTTTGTTAAAACTCTTTCTGCGAGGTACACTGGGCTCCACAAGGCGCCCACCCTGACGCACTTAGCTCCTTTGGGTTGGTATGGCATTAGCTGCTGACACGTTTCCTGTCGTGAGAATGCGGTGTTGTGGCTACTAACCGTTGTCGTCTCTTTTCCTGCTACTGCATTGGACTGGTTAACTAAAAACTGAGATCCTGTGCAGGGAGGCGGGGTGATATAGGAGGCGGCGCTATGCCTTCTGGGAACAGTCAAAGCTTTGAGTCTGTTGGTGCCTCGGATCAAGATCCTACTCTACACGCCATAGTCCATTCCTTGTGGAGCCCAGTGTACCTCGCAGAAAGAGTTTTAACAAAGGTAAGTTCTTACCATAAAACTCGTTTTATGAAACACGTAAAATATGTGCTTTATTACAACAGCATGCTTTAGAAAGTTAAAATTGTCCAGCAGAGTGGCATAATGTGTCCTGTAGACCCTTCATTTTTTTTAGAGGGGGTTTAAATTCTTTGGACTATACTGCAGACATTGCATCGCAAGCACCTTGTGATGCCAGCGTACGCCATGTGCATCTATGGCAAGGCATTGAATTGGATCTAGCTTGGTCCAAAAAGTACTTATGCACCTGCATTGCTGCAGACTATGGTGGTCGTTCCAAGTTGATCGCTCGCTAGCAGTTTTTAGCAGCCGTGCAAACGCTATGCCGCCTCCCACTGGGAGTGTATTTTAGCTTATGAGAAATGCGAACAAAAGGATCGTACAGCGGCTACAAAATATTTTTGTGCAGTCTCAGAGTAACTTCAGACCTACTCAGCGCTTGCGATGACTTCAGACTGTTCAGTTCCTGTTTTGACGTCACGAACACGCCCTGCGTTCGCCCAGCCACGCCTGGGTTTTTTCTGGCACGCCTGCGTTTTTTCCCGAACACACCCTGAAAATGGTCAGTTGACACCCAGAAACGCCCACTTCATGTCAATCATTCTGCGTCAAGCAGTGCGACTGAAAAGCTTCGCTAGACCTTGTGATAAACTACATAGGTCATTGTAAAATTATTTTGCGCGTGCGCATTGCTCCGCATACGCATGCGCAGAAGTGCCTTTTTTGCATCATCGCTGCGCAGTGAACATTTTCAGCTAGCGATCAACTCAGAATGACCCCCTATGTACAGTAGCTGTAACACCCTGAGATCTTTACTACTCTGTGCTCAGTAGTTGTGTTTTTAGTGGGAAATTCAATTCAACTCTATGTACTTGCTGAAGTCTGTCAGTTACGGTAGCCCCAGTGGCTTTCCTCTGCACCTGTGGATGTGAGAAATCCTTGATGTAATGCAGTTGAATGCATTGGCTGTTCTGGCATGGCAAATCATGTCCATTTCTGAGAATGGAGTCCAAAACAAGCCATCCCCCCACCCCAGGAGTCCTTGCAACAGAAAAATTGACTCGACATGTGGGGCCCTGCCTATTCTGTCAGTCCCGGGCCACAGAATTTCTGATGGCAGCCCTGGCACTACACAGTGACTTGTAATTTTTAAATTACCCCAACGTTGTTCAGCTAGAAGTGAGACTTTCTTGGGCTCTTTACAATCTCTCTCCTCCCCGTACACCAGTTTATCAGCAGTAAGAATATCATGATATTTGGTTGGCATAGAACCATGATGTTGAATTGTGCTCTGTTGTATCAGGAACTTAAACTTTAGTAAAGGCTACTTAGTATTCCTATGTCTGCTTATCATAACCATAAAGCTATTTTAGAACCTGACTTGAAGTTGACCACGTGACAGATTTAAATATCTTAATCTAATGGTTACTAAACATCTAGAACAAGGAAGTAATTTAAAGCACTTGCATTTAATACCATTGACTTATTATTGAGTTAAAAGTTGTTTCCCTTTACTATACATGCTGTGTAACCAACACATGAGAACTATCTGACGGGTTATCTCCCAATGACCCCTAGAAGATGTCTACAGCTGCTGCATGCTGCGTGTTTATGCAGCAGGGTATGGCAGATTACATGTACTTGTACCTTGCAGCCAAGGGTGTATGTGCATTCTATAACTAAGGGTAATATTTGTATTACAGAGTTCTGTCACTGTGCGTGATACAGAACATATACTAGGTAGAGAGACCTGTGGCCGTAGGCCATTAACAGCAACACCTGCATGTGGGAGAATTAAATGAAATGTCACTATCATTCATATCTTCTTTCACACAATAATCTAGACATATGAGTCTAGAATTATATACTTTTTCTACAGCGGGGTACACTGTGTTCCACAGGGAATACATTGGGGTGTAGAGTAGTGATGAGCGGGTTCGGTTTCTCGGAAACCGAACCCCCCCGAACTTCTGCCTTTTTACACGGGTCCGAGGCAGGTTCGAACCTTCCCGCCTTGCTCGGCTAACCCGAGCGCGCCCGAACGTCATCATCCCGCTGTCGGATTCTCGCGAGGCTCGGATTCTATCGCGAGACTCGGATTCTATATAAGGAGCCGCGCGTCGCCGCCATTTTCACACGTGCATTGAGATTGATAGGGAGAGGACGTGGCTGGCGTCCTCTCCGTTTATAGAGAAGAGAGTAGAGAGTTAGAGACACTATTTGGTATTTACTAATTTTGGGGAGCATATTAGGACTGGAGTACTACTACTTGCTGATAGTGTGACCATTGACCACCAGTTTAATTAATCAGTTCTCTGCCTGAAAAAAAACGATACACAGTGTGACACAGTCACATACCATATCTGTGCTCAGCCTCAGTGTGCTGCATCATCATATGTAATACTGTATATCTGACTGTGCTGAGTGCTCACTGCTCACACAGCTTAATTGTGGGGGAGACTGGGGAGCAGTTAGAGCAGGAGTACATAAATAAATAATATATTTTAAGTACAGTGCACACTTTTGCTGCCAGAGTGCCACACTGCCAGTGTGACTGACCAGTGACCACACTGACCACCAGTATATTGTGATTGTCTGCTTAGGACGGAGTACTACTTGCTGATAGTGTGACCAGTGACCAGTGACCACCACCAGTTTAATTAATCCGTTCTCTGCCTGAAAAAAAAACGATACACAGTGTGACACAGTCACATACCATATCTGTGCTCAGCCCAGTGTGCTGCATCATATGTAATACTGTATATCATTATCTGACTGTGCTGAGTGCTCACTGCTCACACAGCTTAATTGTGGGGGAGACTGGGGAGCAGTTATAGCAGGAGTACATATTTTAAGTACAGTGCACACTTTTGCTGCCAGAGTGCCACTGCCAGTGTGACTGACCACTGGCCACCAGTATATTGTGATTGTCTGCTGACCACCAGTATATTGTGATTGTCTGCCTGAAAAAGTTAAACACTCGTCGTGTGGTGTTTTTATAAACGCATTCTGCAGACAGTGTCCAGCAGGTCCGTCATTACATAATATATATACCTGTCCGGCTGCAGTACTAGTGTGATATATATATATATATTTCTCTGACGTCCTAAGTGGATGCTGGGGACTCCGTCAGGACCATGGGGATTAGCGGCTCCGCAGGAGACAGGGCACAAAAGTAAAAGCTTTAGGATCAGGTGGTGTGCACTGGCTCCTCCCCCTATGACCCTCCTCCAAGCCTCAGTTAGATTTTTGTGCCCGGCCGAGAAGGGTGCAATCTAGGTGGCTCTCCTAAAGAGCTGCTTAGAGTAAAAGTTTTGTTAGGTTTTTTATTTTCAGTGAGTCCTGCTGGCAACAGGCTCACTGCTACGAGGGACTTAGGGGAGAAGAAGTGAACTCACCTGCGTGCAGGATGGATTGGCTTCTTAGGCTACTGGACACCATTAGCTCCAGAGGGATCGAACACAGGCCCAGCCATGGAGTCCGGTCCCAGAGCCGCGCCGCCGACCCCCTTGCAGATGCCGAAGAGTGAAGAGGTCCAGAAACCGGCGGCAGAAGACTTTTCAGTCTTCATGAGGTAGCGCACAGCACTGCAGCTGTGCGCCATTGTTGTCAGCACACTTCACACCAGCGGTCACTGAGGGTGCAGGGCGCTGGGGGGGGCGCCCTGGGCAGCAATGAAATACCTATACTGGCTAAAAGATACATCACATATAGCCCCTGGGGCTATATGGATGTATTTAACCCCTGCCAGGTCTCAGAAAAACGGGAGAAGAAGCCCGCCGAAAAGGGGGCGGAGCCTATTCTCCTCAGCACACAGCGCCATTTTCCCTCACAGAAATGCTGGTGGGAAGGCTCCCAGGCTCTCCCCTGCACTGCACTACAGAAACAGGGTTAAAACAGAGAGGGGGGGCACTTATTTGGCGATATGATTATATATATTAAGATGCTATAAGGGAAAAACACTTATATAAAGGTTGTCCCTGTATAATTATAGCGTTTTGGTGTGTGCTGGCAAACTCTCCCTCTGTCTCCCCAAAGGGCTAGTGGGGTCCTGTCCTCTATCAGAGCATTCCCTGTGTGTGTGCTGTGTGTCGGTACGTGTGTGTCGACATGTATGAGGACGATGTTGGTGAGGAGGCGGAGCAATTGCCTGTAATGGTGATGTCACTCTCTAGGGAGTCGACACCGGAATGGATGGCTTATTTAGGGAATTACGTGATAATGTCAACACGCTGCAAGGTCGGTTGACGACATGAGACGGCCGGCAAACCAATTAGTACCTGTCCAGGCGTCTCAAACACCGTCAGGGGCTTTAAAACGCCCATTTACCTCAGTCGGTCGACACGGACACTGACTCCAGTGTCGACGGTGAAGAAACAAACGTATTTTCCATTTGGGCCACACGTTACATGTTAAGGGCAATGAAGGAGGTGTTACATATTTCTGATACTACAAGTACCACAAAAGAGGGTATTATGTGGGGTGTGAAAAAACTACCTGTAGTTTTTCCTGAATCAGATAAATTAAATGAAGTGTGTGATGATGCGTGGGTTTTCCCCGATAGAAAATTATTGGCGTTATACCCTTTCCCGCCAGAAGTTAGGGCGCGTTGGGAAACACCCCTTAGGGTGGATAAGGCGCTCACACGCTTATCAAAACAAGTGGCGTTACCGTCTCCAGATACGGCCGCCCTCAAGGAGCCAGCTGATAGGAGGCTGGAAAATATCCTAAAAAGTATATACACACATACTGGTGTTATACTGCGACCAGCGATCGCCTCAGCCTGGATGTGCAGCGCTGGGGTGGCTTGGTCGGATTCCCTGACTGAAAATATTAATACCCTTGACAGGGACAGTATTTTATTGACTATAGAGCATTTAAAGGATGCATTTCTATATATGCGAGATGCACAGAGGGATATTTGCACTCTGGCATCAAGAGTAAGTGCGATGTCCATATCTGCCAGAAGATGTTTATGGACACGACAGTGGTCAGGTGATGCAGATTCAAAACGGCACATGGAAGTATTGCCGTATAAAGGGGAGGAGTTATTTGGGGTCGGTCCATCGGACCTGGTGGCCACGGCAACAGCTGGAAAATCCACCTTTTTTACCCCAAGTCACATCTCAGCAGAAAAAGACACCGTCTTTTCAGCCTCAGTCCTTTCGTCCCCATAAGGGCAAGCAGGCAAAAGGCCAGTCATATCTGCCCAGGGATAGAGAAAAGGGAAGAAGACTGCAGCAGGCAGCCCATTCCCAGGAACAGAAGCCCTCCACCGCTTTTGCCAAGTCCTCAGCATGACGCTGGGGCCGTACAAGCGGACTCAGCTGCGGTGGGGGGTCGTCTCAAGAGTTTCAGCGCGCAGTGGGCTCACTCGCAAGTGGACCCCTGGATCCTACAAGTAGTATCCCAGGGGTACAGATTGGAAGTTCGAGACGTCTCCCCCTCGCAGGTTCCTGAAGTCTGCTTTACCAACGTCTCCCTCCGACAGGGAGGCAGTATTGGAAACAATTCACAAGCTGTATTCCCAGCAGGTGATAATCAAAGTACCCCTCCTACAACAAGGAAAGGGGTATTATTCCACGCTATATTGTGGTACTGAAGCCAGACGGCTCGGTGAGACCTATTCTAAATCTGAAATATTTGAACACTTACATACAAAGGTTCAAATCAAGATGGAGTCACTCAGAGCAGTGATAGCGAACCAGGAAGAAGGGGACTATATGGTGTCCCTGGACATCAAGGATGCTTACCTCCATGTCCCAATTTGCCCTTCTCACCAAGGGTACCTCAGGTTCGTGGTACAAAACTGTCACTATCAGTTTCAGACGCTGCCGTTTGGATTGTCCACGGCACCCCGGGTCTTTACCAAGGTAATGGCCGAAATGATGATTCTTCTTCAAAGAAAAGGCGTCTTAATTATCCCTTACTTGGACGATCTCCTGATAAGGGCAAGGTCCAGAGAACAGTTGGAGGTCGGAGTAGCACTATCTCAAGTAGTTCTACGACAGCACGGGTGGATTCTAAATATTCCAAAATCGCAGCTGTCTCCGACGACACGTCTGCTGTTCCTAGGGATGATTCTGGACACAGTCCAGAAAAAGGTGTTTCTCCCGGAGGAGAAAGCCAGGGAGTTATCCGAGCTAGTCAGGAACCTCCTAAAACCAGGAAAAGTGTCAGTGCATCATTGCACAAGGGTCCTGGGAAAAATGGTGGCTTCTTACGAAGATTTCACGCAAGAACTTTTCAGTGGGATCTGCTGGAAAAATGGTCCGGATCGCATCTTCAGATGCATCAGCGGATAACCCTGTCTCCAAGGACAAGGGTGTCTCTTCTGTGGTGGCTGCAGTGTGCTCATCTACTAAAGGGCCGCAGATTCGGCATTCAGGACTGGGTCCTGGTGACCACGGATGCCAGCCTGAACGGCTGGGGAGCAGTCACACAAGGAAAAAATTTCCAGGGAGTGTGATCAAGTCTGGAGACTTCTCTCCACATAAATATACTGGAGCTAAGAGCAATTTACAATGCTCTAAGCTTAGCAAGACCTCTGCCTCAAGGTCAGCCGGTATTGATCCAGTGGGACAACATCACGGCAGTCGCCCACGTAAACAGACTGGGCGGCACAAGAAGCAGGAGGGCAATGGCAGAAACTGCAAGGATTCTTCGCTTGGCGGAAAATCATGTGTTAGCACTGTCAGCAGTGTTCATTCCGGGAGTGGACAACTGGGAAGCAGACTTCCTCAGCACGACCTCCACCCGGGAGAGTGGGGACTTCATCGGGAAGTCTTCCACATGATTGTGAACCGTTGGGAAAGACCAAAGGTGGACAGGATGGCGTCCCGCCTGAACAAAAAACGGGACAGGAATTGCGCCAGGTCAAGAGACCCTCAGGCAATAACTGTGGACGTTCTGGTAACACCGTGGGTGTACCAGTCGGTGTATGTGTTCCCTCCTCTGCTTCTCATACCTAAGGTACTGAGAATTATAAGACGTAGAGGAGTAAGAACTATACTCGTGGCTCCGGATTGGCCAAGAAGGACTTGGTACCCGGAACTTCAAGAGATGCTCACAGAGGACTCATGGCCTCTGCCGCTAAGAAGGGACTTGCTTCAGCAAGTACCATGTCTGTTCCAAGACTTACCGCAGCTGCGTTTGACGGCATGGCGGTTGAACGCCGGATCCTAAGGGAAAAAGGCATTCCGGAAGAGGTCATTCCTACCCTGGTCAAAGCCAGGAAGGAGGTGACCGCACAACATTATCACCACATGTGGCAAAAATATGTTGCGTGGTGTGAGGCCAGGAAGGCCCCACGAAGAAATTTCAACTCGGTCGATTCCTGCATTTCCTGCAAACAGGAGTGTCTATGGGCCTCAAATTGGGGTCCATTAAGGTTCAAATTTCGGCCCTGTCGATTTTCTTCCAGAAAGAATTGGCTTCAGTTCCTGAAGTCCAGAAGTTTGTCAAGGGAGTACTGCATATACAACCCCCTTTTGTGCCTCCAGTGGCACTGTGGGATCTCAACGTAGTTCTGGGATTCCTCAAATCACATTGGTTTAAACCGCTCAAATCTGTGGATTTGAAATATTTCACATGGAATGTGACCATGATGTTGGCCCTGGCCTCGGCCAGGCGAGTGTCAGAATTGGCGGCTTTGTCTCACAAAAGCCCATATCTGATTGTCCATTCGGACAGGGCAGAGCTGCGGACTCGTCCCCAGTTTCTCCCTAAGGTGGTGTCAGCGTTTCACCTGAACCAGCTTATTGTGGTACCTGCGGCTACTAGGGACTTGGAGGACTCCAAGTTGCTAGATGTTGTCAGGGCCCTGAAAATATAGGTTTCCAGGACGGCTGGAGTCAGGAAAACTGACTTGCTGTTATCCTGTATGCACCCAACAAACTGGGTGCTCTTGCTTCTAAGCAGACGATTGCTAGTTGGATGTGTAGTACAATTCAGCTTGCACATTCTGTGGCAGGCCTGCCACAGCCATTCCACAAGGAAGGTGGGCTCATCTTGGGCGGCTGCCCGAGGGGTCTCGGCTTTACAACTTTGCCGAGCTGCTACTTGGTCAGGGGCACACCCTGGCTGAGGAGGACCTGGAGTTCTCTCACTCGGTGCTGCAGAGTCATCCGCACTCTCCCGCCCGTTTGGGAGCTTTGGTATAATCCCCATGGTCCTGACGGAGTCCCCAGCATCCACTTAGGACGTCAGAGAAAATAAGAATTTACTTACCGATAATTCTATTTCTCGTAGTCCGTAGTGGATGCTGGGCGCCCATCCCAAGTGCGGATTGTCTGCAATACTTGTACATAGTTATTGTTACAAAAATCGGGTTATTATTGTTGTGAGCCATCTTTTCAGAGGCTCCGCTGTTATCATGCTGTTAACTGGGTTCAGATCACAGGTTGTACAGTGTGATTGGTGTGGCTGGTATGAGTCTTACCCGGGATTCAAAATCCTTCCTTATTGTGTACGCTCGTCCGGGCACAGTATCCTAACTGAGGCTTGGAGGAGGGTCATAGGGGGAGGAGCCAGTGCACACCACCTGATCCTAAAGCTTTTACTTTTGTGCCCTGTCTCCTGCGGAGCCGCTAATCCCCATGGTCCTGACGGAGTCCCCAGCATCCACTACGGACTACGAGAAATAGAATTATCGGTAAGTAAATTCTTATTTTTAATTTTATCTCATTATCATCCAGTCTATATTAGCAGCAGACACAGTACGGTAGTCCACGGCTGTAGCTACCTCTGTGTCGGCAGTCGCTGGTCCATCCATAATTGTATACCACCTACCCGTGGTTTTTTTTTCTATCTTCTTGATACTAGTAGCTTACTTTAGGAGTCTGCAGTGCTGACAGACAGTGTCCAGCAGGTCCGTCATTACATAATATATATATACCTGTCCGGCTGCAGTACTAGTGTGATATATATATATATATATATATTATTTTTATCTCATTATCAGCCAGTCTATATTAGCAGCAGACACAGTACGGTAGTCCACGGCTGTAGCTACCTCTGTGTCGGCAGTCGCTGGTCCATCCATAATTGTATACCACCTACCCGTGGTTTTTTTTTCTATCTTCTTGATACTAGTAGCTTACTTTAGGAGTCTGCAATGCTGACAGACAGTGTCCAGCAGGTCCGTCATTACATAATATATATATACCTGTCCGGCTGCAGTACTAGTGTGATATATATATATATATTTTAATTTTATCTCATTATCATCCAGTCTATATTAGCAGCAGACACAGTACGGTAGTCCACGGCTGTAGCTACCTCTGTGTCGGCAGTCGCTCGTCCATCCATAAGTATACTAGTATCCATCCATCTCCATTGTTTACCTGAGGTGCCTTTTAGTTGTGCCTATTAAAATATGGAGAACAAAAATGTTGAGTTTCCAAAAATAGGGAAATATCAAGATCGACTTCCACCTCGTGCTGAAGCTGCTGCCACTAGTCATGGCCGAGACGATGAAATGCCAGCAACATCGTCTGCCAAGGCCGATGCCCAATGTCATAGTACAGAGCATGTAAAATCCAAAACACCAAATATCAGTAAAAAAAGGACTCAAAAATCTAAAATAAAATTGTCGGAGGAGAAGCGTAAACTTGCCAATATGCCATTTACCACACGGAGTGGCAAGGAACGGCTGAGGCCCTGGCCTATGTTCATGGCTTGTGGTTCAGCTTCACATGAGGATGGAAGCACTCAGCCTCTCGCTAGAAAAAAGAAAAGACTCAAGCTGGCAAAAGCACAGCAAAGAACTGTGCGTTCTTCGAAATCCGAAATCCACAAGAAGAGTCCAATTGTGTCGGTTGCGATGCCTGACCTTCCCAACACTGGACGTGAAGAGCATGCGCCTTCCACCATTTGCACGCCCCCTGCAAGTGCTGGAAGGAGCACCCGCAGTCCAGTTCCTGATAGTCAGATTGAAGATGTCAGTGTTGAAGTACACCAGGATGAGGAGGATATGGGTGTTGCTGGCGCTGGGGAGGAAATTGACAAGGAGGATTCTGATGGTGAGGTGGTTTGTTTAAGTCAGGCACCCGGGGAGACACCTGTTGTCCGTGGGAGGAATAGGGCCATTGACATGCCTGGTGAAAATACCAAAAAAATCAGCTCTTCGGTGTGGAAGTATTTCAACAGAAATGCGGACAACATTTGTCAAGCCGTGTTGTCAAGCTGTAATAAGTAGGGGTAAGGACGTTAACCACCTCGGAACATCCTCCCTTATACGTCACCTGCATCGCATTCATAATAAGTCAGTGACAAGTTCAAAAACTTTGGGCGACAGCGGAAGCAGTCCACTGACCAGTAAATCCCTTCCTCTTGTAACCAAGCTCACGCAAACCACCCCACCAACTCCCTCAGTGTCAATTTCCTCCTTCCCCAGGAATGCCAATAGTCCTGCAGGCCATGTCACTGGCAATTCTGACGAGTCCTCTCCTGCCTGGGATTCCTCCGATGCATCCTTGCGTGTAACGCCTACTGCTGCTGGCGCTGCTGTTGTTGCTGCTGGGAGTCGATGGTCATCCCAGAGGGGAAGTCGTAAGACCACTTTTACTACTTCCACCAAGCAATTGACTGTCCAACAGTCCTTTGCGAGGAAGATGAAATATCACAGCAGTCATCCTGCTGCAAAGCGGATAACTGAGGCCTTGGCATCCTGGGTGGTGAGAAACGTGGTTCCGGTATCCATCATTACTGCAGAGGCAACTAGAGACTTGTTGGAGGTACTGTGTCCCCGGTACCAAATACCATCTAGGTTCCATTTCTCTAGGCAGGCGATACCGAAAATGTACACAGACCTCAGAAAAAGAGTCACCAGTGTCCTAAAAAATGCAGCTGTACCCAATGTCCACTTAACCACGGACATGTGGACAAGTGGAGCAGGGCAGGGTCAGGACTATATGACTGTGACAGCCCACTGGGTAGATGTATGGACTCCCGCCGCAAGTACAGCAGCGGCGGCACCAGCAGCAGTATCTCGCAAACGCCAACTCTTTCCTAGGCAGGCTACGCTTTGTATCACCGGTTTCCAGAATACGCACACAGCTGAAAACCTCTTACGGCAACTGAGGAAGATCATCGCGGAATGGCTTACCCCAATTGGACTCTCCTGTGGATTTGTGGCATCGGACAACGCCAGCAATATTGTGTGTGCATTAAATATGGGCAAATTCCAGCACGTCCCATGTTTTGCACATACCTTGAATTTGGTGGTGCAGAATTATTTAAAAAACGAGAGGGGCGTGCAAGAGATGCTGTCGGTGGCCAGAAGAATTGCGGGACACTTTTGGCGTACAGACACCACGTACAGAAGACTGGAGCACCACCAAAAACGCTTGAACCTGCCCTGCCATCATCTGAAGCAAGAAGTGGTAACGAGGTGGAATTCAACCCTATATATGCTTCAGAGGTTGGAGGAGCAGCAAAAGGCCATTCAAGCCTATACAATTGAGCACGATATAGGAGGTGGAATGCACCTGTCTCAAGCGCAGTGGAGAATGATTTCAACGTTGTGCAAGGTTCTGCTGCCCTTTGAACTTGCCACACGTGAAGTCAGTTCAGACACTGCCAGCCTGAGTCAGGTCATTCCCCTCATCAGGCTTTTGCAGAAGAAGCTGGAGACATTGAAGGAGGAGCTAACACAGAGCGATTCCGCTAGGCATGTGGGACTTGTGGATGGAGCCCTTAATTCGCTTAACAAGGATTCACGGGTGGTCAATCTGTTGAAATCAGAGCACTACATTTTGGCCACCGTGCTCGATCCTAGATTTAAAACCTACCTTGGATCTCTCTTTCCGGCAGACACAAGTCTGCTGGGGTTGAAAGACCTGCTGGTGAGAAAATTGTCAAGTCAAGCGGAACGCGACCTGTCAACATCTCCTCCTTCACATTCTTCCGCAACTGGGGGTGCGAGGAAAAGGCTCAGAATTCCGAGCCCACCCGCTGGCGGTGATGCAGGGCAGTCTGGAGCGACTGCTGATGCTGACATCTGGTCCGGACTGAAGGACCTGCCAATGATTACGGACATGTCGTCTACTGGCACTGCATATGATTCTCTCCCCATTGAAAGAATGGTGGAGGATTATATGAGTGACCGCATCCAAGTAGGCACGTCAGACAGTCCGTACTTATACTGGCAGGAAAAAGAGGCAATTTGGAGGCCCTTGCACAAACTGGCTTTATTCTACCTAAGTTGCCCTCCCACAAGTGTGTACTCCGAAAGAGTGTTTAGTGCCGCCGCTCACCTTGTCAGCAATCGGCGTACGAGGTTACTTCCAGAAAATGTGGAGAAGATGATGTTCATTAAAATGAATTATAATCAATTCCTCCGTGGAGACATTGACCAGCAGCAATTGCCTCCACAAAGTACACAGGGAGCTGAGATGGTGGATTCCAGTGGGGACGAATTGATAATCTGTGAGGAGGGGGATGTACACGGTGATATATCGGAGGATGATGATGAGGTGGACATCTTGCCTCTGTAAAGCCAGTTTGTGCAAGGAGAGATTAATTGCTTCTTTTTTGGTGGGGGTCCAAACCAACCCGTCATTTCAGTCACAGTCGTGTGGCAGACCCTGTCACTGAAATGATGGGTTGGTTAAAGTGTGCATGTCCTGTTTATACAACATAAGGGTGGGTGGGAGGGCCCAGGGACAATTCCATCTTGCACCTCTTTTTTCTTTAATTTTTCTTTGCGTCATGTGCTGTTTGGGGAGTATTTTTTTGAAGGGCCATCCTGCGTGACACTGCAGTGCCACTCCTAAATGGGCCAGGTGTTTGTGTCGGCCACTAGGGTCGCTTAGCTTACTCACACAGCTACCTCATTGCGCCTCTTTTTTTCTTTGCGTCATGTGCTGTTTGGGGAGTGTTTTTTGGAAGGGCCATCCTGCGTGACACTGCAGTGCCACTCCTAGATGGGCCAGGTGTTTGTGTCGGCCACTAGGGTCGCTTAGCTTACTCACACAGCTACCTCATTGCGCCTCTTTTTTTCTTTGCGTCATGTGCTGTTTGGGGAGTGTTTTTTGGAAGGGCCATCCTGCGTGACACTGCAGTGCCACTCCTAGATGGGCCAGGTGTTTATGTCGGCCACTAGGGTCGCTTAGCTTACTCACACAGCTACCTCATTGCGCCTCTTTTTTTCTTTGCGTCATATGCTGTTTGGGGAGTGTTTTTTGGAAGGGCCATCCTGCGTGACACTGCAGTGCCACTCCTAGATGGGCCAGGTGTTTGTGTCGGCCACTAGGGTCGCTTAGCTTACTCACACAGCTACCTCATTGCGCCTCTTTTTTTCTTTGCGTCATGTGCTGTTTGGGGAGTGTTTTTTGGAAGGGCCATCCTGCGTGACACTGCAGTGACACTCCTAGATGGGCCAGGTGTTTGTGTCGGCCACTAGGGTCGCTTAGCTTACTCACACAGCTACCTCATTGCGCCTCTTTTTTTCTTTGCGTCATGTGCTATTTGGGGAGTGTTTTTTGGAAGAGCCATCCTGCGTGACACTGCAGTGCCACTCCTAGATGGGCCAGGTGTTTGTGTCGGCCACTAGGGTCGCTTAGCTTACTCACACAGCTACCTCATTGCGCCTCTTTTTTTCTTTGCGTCATGTGCTGTTTGGGGAGTGTTTTTTGGAAGGGCCATCCTGCGTGACACTGCAGTGCCACTCCTAGATGGGCCAGGTGTTTGTGTCGGCCACTAGGGTCGCTTAGCTTACTCACACAGCTACCTCATTGCGCCTCTATTTTTCTTTGCGTCATGTGCTGCTGTTTGGGGAGTGTTTTTTGGAAGAGCCATCCTGCGTGACACTGCAGTGCCACTCCTAGATGGGCCAGGTGTTTGTGTCGGCCACTTGGGTCGCTTAGCTTAGTCATCCAGCGACCTCGGTGCAAATTTTAGGACTAAAAATAATATTGTGAGGTGTTCAGAATAGACTGAAAATGAGTGGAAATTATGGTTTTTGAGGTTAATAATACTTTGGGATCAAAATGACCCCCAAATTCTATGATTTAAGCAGTTTTTTAGGGTTTTTTGAAAAAAACACCCGAATCCAAAACACACCCGAATCCGACAAAAAAAATTCGGTGAGGTTTTGCCAAAACGCGGTCGAACCCAAAACACGGCCGCGGAACCGAACCCAAAACCAAAACACAAAACCCGAAAAATTTCAAGTGCACATCTCTAGTGTAGAGTTGGATCTTAATCCAGAGGCACCAACAGGCTAAAGCTTTGACTGTTACCAGGATGCATTGCGGGGCCTCCTCTGTAACCCCGCCTCCGGGCACTGGAGCTCAGTTTGTAAATTAGTGCCTGCAGAGCAGGTCACTTAACAGGGGGGGCTGCGCTAGGCAGCCCTGAAAAGAAGACTTCAAGGGCTGCAGCACTTTACATTGTGACATACTGTGCTTCAGCTCCATCACCTCCCCAGCAGCACTGCAACCTCCCGCTGGCCGAGTTCCCGGGTACTTGCGGTGGAGGCGCTCCGGTTCCCAGGCACACCACCGCTGATGCTCTCCTGGATCGCGTGGCTTGTCTTAGGGAGGAGGTAAGAGGGTTCCCCAGGCGGGACCTGCCGCTAAATCACGTTCCGGTTGCTGTCCCAGGAGACGGACCGCGCCTCTGGCGTGTACACTGTCAGTACAGGGACCCCAGTATATCCACCAGGGCAAGGGAGCACAGGTCGGATTGTGTAAAATCCGTTTTAATAAGGCTCCACAGTACCCGGTGGTGAGGACCAGCAAAGGGGATAAGGCGCTAACCTGTAGCCCCTCCCCCAGCTCTGGGCGCCATCTACTACTGGTGTTCTCGCCTTGGAGCTGCTTATCACTATCCCTCACTCCCTGACTAAGATTTCGGCGCCATCTTCTCAAGTAGCTGCGTCTGGCCTCCAGGACAGCAGGGCTAAGTCTCCTCTGTAAGTCCGCCTGCTTCATCAGCGCTGTGATTTCACAGTCACCTTAAGTATTCTACATGTCATTTTAAAGACAGTGTTAGTTAAGAACAAGTGTCTCTCTACCAGAATATTTGGTACTGGTGTTCTGATATATACATCTAGTCTATCTAGGATATTCAATTTGGCCCGAAGAGACATCGGGAGTAAAAATCCCAGATGTTTCTTCGGGTGCTGAGGTCGGGCTATTTAATTAGCTCGGCCGGTAACAAGTCCTCTTACACCCAAAAACACACAGGTTCATTGAAACCTGTGTGTTTTCGGGTGAAATAGCCCCGTTTTCGGATGAAAACGGGGCTGTTATCGGCATTTTGCTTTGCCTGAAGCAAACCCCCCGATAAACTGCGGCACGCTCCGGCTTATCGGGGGCCAATTAAATAGCCCCCGGCGGCGATGCGTATCACCCGCTAGCTTCGGGCCAAATTGAATATCCCCCTATGGCTGTAATAAAAAAAAAAAAAATATATATATATATATATATATATATATATATATATATATATATATTTACTAGTCCAGTGCCGTTTTATTGTTTGTCTAAAGTAATCCGCTGCATTGTCACTGTGACTGTGTGTGCCTGCATCTGCTGTATGATTTTCACTTTAAGTGTATCACAGCTATAGCTATCACTGTATTCTGTACCCTGGGGGGCTAGGTGCGTCAGGGTCTAATATATAGTGCTGCGCAGTATATACTGCTAAGTGTATTTTACTGCGCTCGTCAGTCACCTCATACCGCATTTATTCTCTGGTTATGTTCTGTATTTACTGTCACATAATTAAGGGAGTGTTTTGCAGGTATTGTATTTGGCTATATTGTACTGTTACGCTCTATGGCTACATTCACTATAATGTCAGCCACAAAGGGCGGGAAATCAGCAGGCACTCCTGCATCATGCAGTGCTTGCGCCAAGGATTTACCTGAGGGGGGAGTTTTAACTGATGGTTTGTTTACTGGGTGCCATACATCTCACAGTCAGCCCGCAGCCCCTGTAGCCAATCAGGAGCCACCTTGGGCAGCGTTCTCAGGTATGCTGAATACGCTTGTGACACGTCTTACGCCCCCTTTGGGACCTCCTGTGCAATTGCAGCCACATATTGTCCCTGTAGTGAATTCACCCTGGGCTAACACTCTGTCTACCCAGATACAACAATTAAATCAATCTTTGGTTAGACAAAAGTCTACCCCACGTCCCTCTAGGGTCAAGGGGTCATCTAAGAGGGCCGCGTCCTCCTCACAATCCTCTAATATTTCAGATAATTCTTCTGATGATGATGGGGAATATACTGATCCGTCAGACACTGTTACAGTTGCTTCTGACAAGGAACCTACAACTCAGGTTGATGTTCCTGACCTAGTGGAGGCTATTAAACTGATTCTGCAAATTGATGATGAGGTAGATCCCACTACTGTGTCTAAGAAACCTGATAAAATCAAACGTCAGAAGGTTGCTAAAGTAGTCTTACCACATTCTGACCATTTAATAGACATACGTTAGGAACCCTGGTCTTCTCCAGGAAAAAAATTCTCCCTGTCTAAAAAGATGCTAGCTTGTTATCCTATCCCAGCGGCATTGAGTAATAAGTGTGAAAATCCACCGCCGGTGGACTCTCATGTCACCTGTCTTGTGGTGTCATCTACTCTACCTGTCACCTCTTTGAAGGAACCGACGGATAAGCGTGTGGAGGGATGCCTCTATTTACTCCCTTACAGGTGCTGTACATAATCCCACTATAGCAGCCTGCTGGGCCGCAAAAGAAATTAAAGCATGGGTTCAGGCATTAGAGGAAGAGCTGCCTCAGGATATATCTGACACTGCCAGACAATATCTGTCTCATATTACCACCGCCTCCCACTATATTCAGGAGGCGTCCTCTGAGGCAGGTGTAATGGCAGCCAAGGCATCCACTACGTCTATACTGGCTCGCCGAATTATGCGGTTGAGGTCATGGAAGGTGGACTTGGACTCCAAAAAGACCTTGGAGGTGCTCCCCATTAAGGGAGACATCCTGTCTGGGGAAGATCTGAATTAGATTGTGACTGACTTGGCGACTGCTAAGACTGCGTTTCTCCCGAATACTAAGTGGTAGTCCTGGTACCTCTATCCCCGAAGGATACTATTCGACCCTGTTTCTAGTCCCGAAACCCAATGGGTCTTTCCGGCGTATACTCAACCTCAAATTATTGAACAAATTTGTGAGAGTGTCCAAGTTCCGTATGGAAACGCTGCGCTCAATTGTCCTGGCCATGGAACCCGGATACTATATGGTATCCCTGGATATACAAGATGCTTATCTGCACGTACCTATTGCCATATCACATCAACAATATCTGCGGTTTGCTATTGGCAACCTTCACTATCAGTTCCAGGCTCTGCCGTTTGGACTGGCCACGGCCAATCGGATCTTCACCAAGGTTATGGCCGTGATGACGGCTCATCTACATCATCAGGGAATCGGGATCCTGCCGTATCTGGACGACTTGCTGATCCTGACAAACTCCCACATGTCCTCCTCAGTCATCTGCAACAGACTGTATGCTTCCCACAAGCCCACGGATGGCTCGTCAACTGGAAGAAGTCTTCGCTGGTCCCTGCTCGGAGCAAGGTGCACCTGGGGGCACTGCTGTACACACTTTCAGTCAAAGGCTGTTTCTGTCTCCAGAGAAGGTCCTGAAACTTCAGGACAGGATCAGATGCTTCCTCTCTCGCCCAAGAGAGTCGGTACACTCGGCGATGCAAGTACTAGGCCTAATGGTGTTGGCTTTCGACATGGTAGAGTATGCTCAATTTCATTCCCGCCCTCTACAGAGGTTAATCCTTTCCAAGTGGGATGGCCTGCCTCATCGGATCAGGTCTCAAATGATCTCCACTCCAGAGGTTCGTCTGTCACTAAGCTGGTGGCTACAGAACCAACAGTTGAACAGGGGCCATCCCTTCTGGATTCCCAACTGGGTCCTACTGACTACGGACGCCAGTCTGCGGGGTTGGGGCGCGGTGCTGGAGCAACACTCTCTCCAGGGTCGGTGGACCAAGGAGGAATCTCCTTCCCATAAACATTCTGGAATTGCGGGCGGTGTTAAATGCCTCTCGCCCTGCCTCTGATACAGAACAGGCCTTTTCAAGTACAATCAGACAACGCCACCACGGTGGCATACATAAACCATCAAGACGGCACTCGAAGCCGCATGGCAATGATGGAAGTGTCAAAAATCCTTCACTGGGCGTAACGCCATCTGTCAGCAATATCGACAGTGTTCATTTCGGGGGCTTTCAACTCCTAGTGGACAAGTGGGGTCTATCAGATGTAGACTTGATGGCGTCTCGACACAGTCTCAAAGTTCCGGTCTTCAGATCAAGGACAAGAGAACCTCAAGCAGCTTTCGTGTGCGCACTGGCAATTCCATGGAACTTTCGGCTGCACTACGTGTTCCCTCCTGTGTCGCTTCTGCTACTGTGTAAAATGCAGCTTGTGAAGAGAATCGGAAGCTGTTTGCCATCTCAGTATGGCGGACAGTTTCACCGTCAAACTCCCCCCCAAAAAAATATTTTTTGGGGAGTTTGATGAATGTCACAATTTCTACATCTCCTGCGGACTTTATTAGATTGTTGTTCCAAACATGCAGTATGTTTCCACCATCCAACTCTGTAATTAGTAGGTAACGTTTTACAGGGAGGCGATCAGGAGACCGCCTGTTGAGATCATGGTGGTCACAATGCTGACACCGGAATCCCGAAAGTAGGTGAAAGTAGGTGAAATACCGCCGCCGGAAACCCGGCGCCACAGTCTTTTCTCCCTCTGTGAATGTCCACGACACCCATAGAGGGAGAATAGATCCTGTGGTGAGCGCAGTGAGCCACTGGATCTGCAACATGGCGAATCCGCAAGGGGCTTTCTAGCGCTCGCCAAGCTGCCGGAATCCTGGTGGTCAGGATCCTGGCCATCGGTAAATAGTATGTATCCATATTTCTCTTACGTCCTAGAGGATGCTGGGGTCCACATTAGTATGATGGGGTATAGAATGGTCCATTGGGAGCCTTGGGCACTTTAAGAGTTTAATAGTGTGGGCTGGCTCCTCCCTCTATGCCCCTCCTACCAGACTCAGTTTAGAAAATGTGCCCGGTGGAGCCGGTCACAGCTAGGGGAGCTCCTAGGAGTTCTTTTAGTTTTATTGTTTTTTTTTTTAAAGAGTTAGGTACAGGGAGGCTGCTGGCAACAGCCTACCTGCTTCGTGGGACTTGGGGGGGGGGGGGGGGGGGGAGTAGGATCCAACCCTTGAGGTTAATGGCACCTGTCTCCGCTGACAGGACGGGATCTGGTCTCTAGGTCGACAGTAACTAGGTCGACCACTATTGGTCAAAAGGTCGACATGAGTTTTTCATGAGTTTTTTTCTTTTTTTTAACCTTTTCATACTTAACGATCCACGTGGACTACGTTTGAAATGGTAATCTGTGCCGAGCGAAGCGGTAGCGGAGCGAGGCACTGACAATGCTAAATTCCTTTGTCGTATAAACAACCCTTTATGAAGTCTAAGAACACTGTACGCTGTTTGCTTAAGAAGTACCGTAATGGTACGCTAGTTGCGTAACGATCGCTCAGCCGTAGGCGAGACGCTCAAGCGTCACGTTCGCTCACGGCCCAGTGATCACAGGACACGTTATTGGCTATGACTAGAGTAATGATTCGCTGTAGCGTAGCGTACGCTCGAGACCACGAGGAGGTCACCAGCGATGCAGACGCTCACAGCACTATACCTTAATGTTTAAACCTTATACCAAAGAAATACACAGAATACCTTAATGTGAGTACAGGGTGTAAGTGCAACCTTGTGTAACCTGACTAACTACAAAGCTGCTTGAGCGTCACCGACGCTCAAGTGAACACTTAATACTATAGAAAATACACTGATACTGGTTTAGGTTCCAAAGCCTATTAACTGTATTATATCTAATATATTTGAAAAAGGGGATAACAGTACAAATGATACACTACAATATAACAGAGACTTCCTAACCACAGAACTAAACAATAAATACAAAAAGACAATACTACACTGACCTAAATGCAATACAATACAATACTAGCCTAGTCTAGGGGAGATATGAGAGAACAGAACAGGGAGAGAGAGAGAGAGAGAGAGAGAGAGAGAGAGAGATGAGAGAAATTGGCTCACAGAAAGACAATGATTACGGAGAGAAACTTACGCACAAAGGGTAGGATCGCCTGCGCCTCGATATCCAGCTCCCGGCTATCAGCAGATAACCGTTGATGAGAGAGTGAGAGCTGGATGTGGTCGGCCTGCCTATTTATGCCCCACACACAATGCAATCTCATGGTCCTACAATCCCATTGTCCATTGGCCGAAGGAATTCGGCCCTGCATCATAACAAAAGGTCATAGGGTGATTCATACAGGTGGGCTGTGACGATTTCCAACAGCTCAGGTGGGTGGGAAACTGGGTTTCCCGCCGCATACCTGAGTATGTGTAAATAATAGAAATGGACATAAACTTCTTATGTCCATAACTATTCGCACGAGCGATTAATACGCTCCAAACCAACACCGGAATATTACTAATTAAATACTCTTCCGATGGGTACCAAACACTGCTGTTTGATTCCTGTCAGACCCTTCGTACAATACAAAGAGGGATTCCTTTAAACAGGGACCTTCTATTTTAACCAAACTTTCAGAATCTATCAAGGGGATCATGATCTATAAACTACACTAATTATGAAAATTTGTAACGAATGAGTCGCACGCTACGACTACATAAACTCTACCGTAAATACGCATACCGCGCCTGCGAGTGCACGCTATCGCGGGTATGCGCCTTCACGGGAGAGCGTACGCATGCGCAGCGCGGACCAGTGTGCGGTGCAAATATGGCAACGTGCATAGAGACATTTTTCTGACTTTGACAGTCCACCCTTTGGCAGTCAATAATAACTGCCACAAAACATTTAAGGAGAAAAATGCAAGTCAGGGGTTAATTGATTTCCATGGTTGGGTAAGGGAGGAGAGAGGAGAAGGTGTGAAGAGGGTATGACCTAGTGAGATAGCAGAAGCATGTGTGTATGAATCCATGTTTGGGGGGTCATGTATCATCGTGCCGTACGTGTTGTACATCAAGCTTCGAGGTATTGCGAAGTATACATTTGAATTCCTTCTTATCCTGTGGTACAGGTCTGTGGATGGGCTGTCAAACTTTACCGAGCTCTTTTCGGATTTTGAACAAAATGGGGAGCACATTTTAGTTGATGATACATGAATGGGGGAGGTATGTGGTTGCTGATATCTGTGCCTGTATTCCCTATCGTCTATGTGTGTCATTACCTGAGGGTTGTAGAGATGAAGATAAAGAACACTTATGGAAAATGCAATGATATTCTATGTCAGGGAAATGTACATCTGTCGTCGAAGTTGTGTTCGGTATCTGTTGAGAGTCGTCTTCTTTGCGCTGTATTGCTCCTTGGGCATGAGCAAATAGCTTTGTCTGAGCCATCAGATTTACAAAAAAATGTTGGGCTAGCGTGAGTTTAAAAGTACTAGGGAAACTGGGGATCCATGGCAAAGTTCATCAAGTGTCCATTTCTCAAGTGGTCAAAACTTCATCTTTGGTGCTTGTCTGTTGTCTGTATAGCGTCTCGTCAACTTTCTCGTCCAAGGGGGTCTTTGTATCTTGGAGAAAAGCAGAAAAACAGGTGAAAGAAACGGACCGTATAATCGCATTTTCATCACATCCTGGTTTCTATCATTGGGTCATAAATCAAATCCAGGTTAATTACGGTTTCCTCGCTCCTCAAGCTCATCACTTTTGTACTTTGTTTGCACCTCATTAAAGCCTGCCCGCATCTAAATATCAATCCAATCGATATAACGACACCCAAGATACATAGTAGAAACTTTCCAACATCCATTATGACTCCTTGAGCCCAGTCTCCTAAACCGGAGAACCAATTTCGCGGGTTCAACCATGACACCCAACCAGTCAGCTCATTACCTACAGCAGCAAGGGTGAGATTGTGTTTTCGACGAAATTCCCACTTCAATTGGAGAATATCGTCCATCTTTTGGTCTATGACCTCTACCGGATCCTCGGTGCTATTTGTGATATACGTGCAACACTTTATGCCGTACTGTGTTGCCAATGTAACACAATATCCGCCTGTTACTGCTGTAAGATAATTAAGAACCATCCTATGCTGAACTAGTTCTGTTTTGTAAGCTTGAAGTTCTCTTCCAGTGTATCTAAACGTGTCATCATACATTTCAGTGATATTATCTAACAAATTGGCGAGTGCGGAAATGTATCTATAATTCATCACTCCTCGAGCGGTACGAGTGAAATCTAACGCTACCAGAACCTGAATCCCGGTGGATTCATGGATAAGATCAGAGGCCGGATGCTCTAACCTTTCTGACAGCTGTCTTTTAACTCGGTGCTCGTAATGAGTGTGAGTATAAGGAGCTTGGGCACCACGGTGTATGTCTTTCATTTTGTCATGTGTTACAGTCATCACTTCAGGCAATACTTTTCCAATATAACACAATCCTTCAGAGTTTGGGGCAAGCCACTTGTACGCCTTTCTCCCGCATATGAAATATGCGTCATCGGGGAGAACATAAGGGACGGAGAAGGACATGACCATGTTACAAACCTTCCAGGTGAAATCTCCTGACCCTAATTCTTCCATCTGCTTAATGCACGTATCAGTTTGTACGATATGTGCACAGTATCCTGGTGATACCTCTCCAACTTTAGTAATCCTATTTCCTAAGGTATATCGATACCGAAAAGATTTTCCTCTACTGGCTATATGGCGTACGAGCTCTGTATCTGTAGGCATTCTATCTGCTCTGTGTGAAAAGGTCATGGTGTGGTTACTCCATGACACTTCCCAGTTTCCCGGTTTTCTAGGGTTGGAGATGTTAAAACATATGAGGGACCTATCCACATGGTATTGGTGGAGCTTCAAACTAGGAGGGCTGGAGATGTTAAACCTCCGGTCCACCGGTCTCCCACCACTTAGCTCAAGTACCTCCCCTAACGTTAAAGGAAATGGTACTAGCCCTGATTTGCTGTGACCCTGAGGTACTTGAGAGCATACCCAACAATCTGTTTGGTTTAACACGTTACCCACTAGGGAGTGGTAGTCACTCAATGGATGCCGGTCCATATGGATATTAAAACTGGATTGGCATTTCTTTATGCACCCATCTTCAACCAGATTATCACAGAGCCTACAGATACAATTTTCTTCAGCTAACAATCCATCACAATTTCTTCTATCGGATCGTTTTCTGATACTCGCCTTTGCTTGTTGGTTTGGTTGATCTTGGAAAACTACGCCTCCATCATCATAATCGGAACCCATTCCAGAACCTCTTTCGACCTCTATGGTACTCTCGCCGGAACAGACTGCTCTGGTCAACATCATGGTTAACATCAAAATCCGGATCACAGTCTCTTGGGGCAAGTCCATCTTTGAGGAGGAAATAGAGAAGAATGAGAAGGGGAAAAAAGAAATTTCAAGGAAGAGGGGATGGGAAGTGGAGAAAAACAATAAAAGGGAGAAGGGAGTCGACAACTGCTTTCGGTCTTCAAGGCTCAGGTGCCGCCTCAGTCCTCCTGGAACAGACACTCTAGTGATACAACCTCTACCGTCTGTTCCTTATCACGGGACTTCTCTGGATCAGCAACCTTTTTGCAGTGGGATGAATGGACCCAAGTCTCTCTCTCAGCAACCTTCAATGCTGTGGTGCTAGTCAATAAGACCTGGTATGGTCCTTCCCATCTATCAATAAGACAACCTGAGCGTAGAAAATTTCGTATCATTACATGATCCCCAGGTTCAATGTCATGACAATTACTATCTGGTAAATCAGGAATCACCAACTTCAGATTATCATTTTGACTCCTCAACTGCTTACTCATGTTAATCAAGTACTTTACAGTTACTTCATTGTTACATTTCAAATCATCCTGAGGGTTAATCATGACATGCGGTTGTCGACCAAACAAGATTTCAAAAGGGGACAGATTAAGAGGGGACCTGGGAGTGGTTCTGATGCTATACAAAACAATGGGTAAAGCTTCTGGCCACGTTAATCCTGTCTCTGCCATTACTTTACTCAATTTATTTTTAATAGTGCTGTTCACTCTTTCGACCTTCGCACTCGCCTGTGGACGGTACGGAGTGTGCAGCTTACTATCAATTCCCATCAACTTACACATTCCTTGAAAGACATCACCTGTAAAATGGGTACCCCTATCACTTTCAATGATTCTAGGGATACCATATCTACATACAAATTCCTGCACAATTTTCTTAGCTGTAAACATAGCGGTATTTGTAGCTGCTGGAAAAGCTTCGACCCAATTCGAGAAAACATCTATACAAACAAGTACATATTTCAAATTTCGACATGGGGGTAATTGAATGAAGTCAATTTGTATTACCTGGAAAGGGCCGCCGGCAGGTGGGATATGGGATGGTTCTGTAGGTATTGCTTTTCCAATATTCTTTCTCAGACAGGTAAGGCATGACATTGCTCTTTTACTCGCATGAGAGGAGAATCCTGGGGCGCACCAGTATGCTCTTACCAATTTGCACATCCCCTCCTTGCCTAGATGAGTCAGCCCGTGAGCTGCTTCAGCCAGACATGGAAGGTATGCCCTGGGGGCCACTGGTTTACCATGTCCATCCGTCCAGAGCCCTGAGGACTCCTGGCCATATCCCTTTGCCTTCCAGACTGCTCTTTCCTGTGTGGAACACAAATTCTGCATCTCACACAACTTTTGTGTGTTGATGGTATTAAATACCATCAGTTGTGTGGTGTCTGTCTGTATGGGGGTAGCAGCTGCAAGCTTTGCGGCTTCGTCTGCTCGGCTGTTACCAAGGGATACTGGGTCTTGGCTAT
Source organism: Pseudophryne corroboree (assembly GCF_028390025.1). Taxonomy (NCBI): domain Eukaryota; kingdom Metazoa; phylum Chordata; class Amphibia; order Anura; family Myobatrachidae; genus Pseudophryne; species Pseudophryne corroboree. Next base: position 206,519,229 of record NC_086450.1, on the reverse strand, counting down.
ATGTATGTGCTTTACATTTGATAACAGCCACTCTGTCGGGTTCCTGTATCGCTGTTAGAAGCCTTTTTATGTGAGCTGCATGCGCTATTGGTGTACCAGCCGCCGTCATGAAATTTCTGAGACGCCATAGCGCTCCGAAATCATGTACTACCCCGAAGGCGTATCTAGAATCGGTGTAGATATTGGCAGACTTACCCTTAGCCAATTCACATGCTCTGGTTAGGGCGACCAGTTCAGCAACCTGGGCTGAGTGAGGTGGGCCTAGCGGTTCCGCTTCTATGGTGTCTTGGTCATCTACGACTGCGTATCCAGTACACAAGTCTCCCGAGTCTGACTGTCTGTGACAACTACCGTCCGTGTAGAACGTGAGTTCTGCATCTTCCAGTGGATTGTCACTGATGTCAGGCCTTGCGGTAAAATTTTGGGTCAAATATTCCATACAATCATGTGTATCTTCCTTTGCATTAAATCCTCCTTCCCCATCACTCTCACCTTCCACCCTTTGTGTCTGACCAGGCACACCTGGGAGAAATGTTGCAGGGTTTAATGCACTGCATCTCCTTATGGTGATGTTTACTGGGGCCATTAATGCCAATTCCCATCTCGTAAACCTTGCTGATGAGACGTGTCTGGTTTGGGCAGAATTCAATAAGGCAGATACCGCATGCGGTGTATGGATTGTGAGGTTGTGGCCTAGCACGACATCTTCGCTTTTTGTCACTAGCAATGCTATCGCCGCAACGCTACGCAAGCATGTGGGGAGGGATCGCGCTACCGTGTCTAGCTGGGCGCTGTAGTATGCGACTGGCCTGCTGGCGTCACCGTGTTTTTGGGTTAGTACACCTGCTGCGCACCCAGCACTTTCTGTTCCGTATAGTTCAAAGGGTTTCCCATAGTCTGGCATACCTAGTGCTGGTGCCTGCGTTAGACACTGTTTGAGTCTCTCAAATGCTGTTTCGGATTCGTCTGTATGCGAAATCCGATCAGGTTTGTTTGAGGAGACCATTTCCTGCAAAGGTAGCGCCAATATGGAAAACCCTGGGATCCAATTACGGCAATACCCACACATTCCTAAAAACGTCCTGATCTGTTGCTGGGTTTGTGGCAGTGTCATGTCTCTAATGGCTTGGATTCTATCAGCGGTCAGGTGTCTCAGTCCTTGTGTTAGACAGTGTCCCAAATATTTTACCTTAGCTTGGCATAATTGCAACTTGTCTTTGGAAACCTTGTGACCTGTGTCTGAAAGATGAAACAGGAGCTGTTTCGTATCCTTCAGGGATGCCTCCAATGAATCAGAACACAGTAGTAGATCATCCACGTACTGTATCAACACTGATCCACTCTCCGGTTGGAAAGACTGTAAACAATCATGCAAAGCCTGAGAAAATATACTTGGACTATCTATGAAACCTTGGGGTAACCGAGTCCACGTGTATTGGACTCCTCTGTATGTGAATGCAAACAAATATTGGCTGTCAGGGTGCAAAGGTACCGAAAAGAATGCGGAGCAGAGGTCAATAACAGTGAAAAATTTGGCAGTGGGAGGAATTTGCATTAGGATGACAGCTGGATTAGGCACTACGGGGAACTGACTCTCAACTATTTTGTTAATCCCCCTTAGATCTTGCACTAGCCTGTAACCCCTCCCCCCACTCTTTTTAACAGGGAAGATGGGACTATTTGCTGTGCTGGACGTTCTTACTAGAATGCCCTGTTGTAGCAAGCGCTCTATTACTGGGAAAACTCCTAACTCCACCTCTGGCTTCAGAGGATACTGTGGGATTTTTGGAGCTATCCTACCATCTTTTACTTGTACAACTACTGGAGCTACATTTGCCATTAATCCAGTGTCCTGTCCATCTTTTGTCCAAAGTGACTCTGGTATCTGAGATGTCATCTCTTCTACTTGGGATGGGTTCCTATTTGTCATAATGGAATGTGACATTAATTTTGATGGGGAGTCTAACATGTCTCGTACTTCCTGAGCGTGATTCTCAGGGATGTCCAAGAATACACCTTCAGGAGTACAATAAATGACGCAACCCATTTTACATAGTAAGTCTCTTCCCAGGAGATTAGTTGGTGCCGATGCAGCCAGCAAAAAGGAATGCTTGGTATGCAAAGGCCCTATTGTAATCTCGGCTGGTTTGCTAACAGGGTAGTGCTGGACTACTCCTGTTACTCCCATGGCTGGAATTGTCCTACCAGTGGTTCTCATGCCCACTGTCGAATTTATCACTGACTTGGCCGCCCCTGTGTCTACAAGAAAGTTTAAAGTTTTACCAGCTACATTGATTGCAATCTCTGGTTCGCTTCCAAGACTAGCAATCAACTTAACTGGGTGCAGATTACAGGTATGGCCACACCCCTATTGGGTATGCTGACCTCCCTGAATCCTGCTGGCAGCGACTACTTGTGCGGGGGTTAGCTGGGAACTACCAGAGGCATGCTAATCTCTGTTCGGGGGATATCTTTTTGTTTCCCCTGTATGTGGCTCAAAACTCCGCCTCTGTGGACCCTGCTCCCAATGTCGTGTGTTGTGTTGTTGTCTAGGGGGTTGAAAAGATCTTTGTACATTCTTTGTTCTACATTCTCGTGCAAAGTGTCCTGGTCTGTTACAAGAAAAACATGTTATTACACTTGCCTTACCCACAGGATTCGGTGGTACATACGCAGGCTGCCTTGTGGTCAGCGCCTGTATACTTACGGACATCAACTTATAACTTTGCGATTCCCTGTGCCTAGTGATGTTTCTGTCGTGATCAATAGCAGCCTCTCTCAATGTGGACACTGACAGACCTCGCCAACATGGCTGCGTGGTCTGTACCCTAGCTTTTAATGTTTCTTTCAAACCATCCATCAGTACAGATACTGCTACTTCTCGATGGTTTGGGTTGGTCTTAATGTCTTCTATACCAGTGTACTTTGCCATTTCTAATAGTGCCCGGTGAAAATATTCTGTTGCCGTTTCGGACTCCTTTTGCTTAATGGAAAATATCTTGTTCCATTTAACAACGGCTGGGAAATACTCCTTTAGCTGTAAATTTATCCTTTTTACATTATCCTTGTTGTACACGTCTGTAAGCGGTACATCTTTATCCAATGCACAGTCAGCTAAAAATTGAGTTGCGTCAACATTGGAAGGTAAACAAGCTCTTAGCAGTATCTGCCAATCCTTGTTGTTGGGTTCTACAGTGTTACCTAGATCCCTGATGTATTTTTGGCTAGCAACTAAGTCCTTTCTGGGGTCAGGAAATTCGGACACTATTGTTCTTAATTCCATTCTGGAAAATGGAGTGTACATGGCAATGTTCCTTATGGGGGTGGCTCCAGACACATCTGTTTTTCCATTGGGAACTGCTATTACCCTTACAGGAGCAATTCTAACAGCCTCTTCCTGTGTAGATTCTACAGCTTGTTGTGGTACAATTGTTTCAGTGTAGTGCATGGTGCCGTACTTACCCGTTGACACGACCTCACCTATCCCTCCGCTAGGGGCTTTCACTAATCTCGTGGGTGTCGCTGTGCCTACTGTGGTCTCTGCTATGGTGGCTGCAAGAGAGAGCTGAAATTGTTGCTGAATCGTCTTCTTGATCACACTCCTGAGGAAGGTTCAAAACAGGGTACATCTTGCACGGGTTAATACTTGCATGAGTTATTTGGTTAACATCATTAACATTTACAAGGTTACTAAGAGTTTTTGTTTTATAACCCAGTGCGTTTCTCTCCGTAACCAACTTCTCTCCTGCAATGTATGGTGGAGGAGGAGCTGTGGCTATCAGCTTCCTGACTGCCCCAGATCCTGCCGCCAGAGCCAAACCTCTCTGTATCTCACCTTCCTGGTGCCATAACTGTAAATAATCATGATGTTGAATTCGTCTCTTTGTTGATTTTACGAGACATATCCTCCTCCTTAAATTTTGTAACACTTCTGGACTAAAGCTACCTATTCTTGGGAATTTGTCCCTGTCTTGTACAGTCATTCTCTCCCATTCATCACATAAAGATTCGGTGTGACTTCCATATTTTTCACACATTACATATCGTGCCGACCCAACTGGTCGGTTCACAGAATCAACCTGAACCAAGGTTGATCGCCCCCTACCTGAGCAACTGGCCCCCATAGTCTGCAGGTGTTGCTTAGTCCTCCTTGGATCTCTGTATCAAGGTTTTCAGCAAGCCTTTACAGACAACCAAATTACTCCACAGTAGGCCGGCGGTGGCGGTTTACCGAGTACCCCACTCACTCGCCCACCTCGACCAATACGACCTGATCACACCGACGTGGTGCTGGCGTACTCGATACAGGGCCCCTATGGAACCTTCAGTTTACTGGAACATATGAGGGTTACCCGCAGGACACTTACTCTTTCCAGTAAAGGTGGGGTTGTTAGATAGTTCCTGAGTGACCAGCGAACTTCCCTTTAAAAATAAAAAATTACACAAATCACGTCAGAATGTGCAAATAGCGTTTGTGACCACTTTACTCTAATGGTATTAGGTCAGATTACTAACTACTGCACACAATTACGTGCGGTCCAATCGTTCAGTACATAAGCACTACCTGTTATGTACTGAGAGATTTAATGGAATCGATGTTTCCGGCCGCGATTCCTTCAGCATGAGCTTATGGCCTATATGGGTTCTGCACCAACACCCCAGGCGTTGTGCCTCTTGTACCTTTATAGCGGACCTTTTAGTACCTTGTGACCTCCTGGTCTTGACCTTATGACCTCCTGGTCTTGTTACCTTATGGTCCGCTATACTCTAATGCTCAAATATTATTTAACCAGGGATGCCTCCCTAGCCACCGTATATGTCACTTACACGTATGTCCCTTGACGAGTACCCGACTTTCCTTTTGGTTCCACCTTAAAGTTGTATAAACTTATGTATAAAAAAAAAAAACACACTCACTCAACACATGTACACTTTTGTTTCTATATCTATTTCTGCGCAGAAATTGTCTTCAGTCCAACAGTGTTACTAATTAGGAGCAGGATCTGTTAAACTAGATTTCAGGTTTTCCAAAAATAGATTTGCGTTATTTTACCGCGTCGCGTTATTTACCGCTGTGCGTTACTTATCGCCTTTGCGCTAATTATCGCTTTGCGCTAATTCAACTTTTCGTGACTTGAGCTACGTTGCGTAACCAGACGCTACGTTGCGTAATGTACGCTGCGTGCGTCTGCCGTTTGGATTGCGTACGCAAGTCTTTTGTTAGGGACACGTGTACGCAAAACAAAGATCCACCGTAACACAATTTCTATTTTTATCAATGTAAATGATCCCTGATCATCTACCGCAATCCACACTGACTGCTTTGTATCTCAGACAAACCGTGTGTTTGTTCTATACTTTAACTATCACCTCTACTATGAAATAACAGCAAATCTCTCTTTTTTTTTTTAGCACTTTCTATCAACTATAAAAATTGGCAAACAGGAATAGTGATATACGAAAATGAAACCGAAAATGCAGATATATGTATGCGTGCGTGTATACGCAAGACAGAAGAGAAATAAAACAGTTTTAAAAGACACAAGCGTTTTGTTCTTACTTCCGGTTCCCGGATTCCTTCAGCACTCTTTATCTAAGCGAAGCAGACGCTTATCCCGTCAGCACTGTGAGACAACCTCCCACCCTTTGCTGGGGGGATAATGTCTGCTGATCTACCTAGTGCAGATATGAGAAGGATAGGACGAGTCCCCAATTGACAATGCTAAATTCCTTTGTCGTATAAACAACCCTTTATGAAGTCTAAGAACACTGTACGCTGTTTGCTTAAGAAGTACCGTAATGGTACGCTAGTTGCGTAACGATCGCTCAGCCGTAGGCGAGACGCTCAAGCGTCACGTTCGCTCACGGCCCAGTGATCACAGGACACGTTATTGGCTATGACTAGAGTAATGATTCGCTGTAGCGTAGCGTACGCTCGAGACCACGAGGAGGTCACCAGCGATGCAGACGCTCACAGCACTATACCTTAATGTTTAAACCTTATACCAAAGAAATACACAGAATACCTTAATGTGAGTACAGGGTGTAAGTGCAACCTTGTGTAACCTGACTAACTACAAAGCTGCTTGAGCGTCACCGACGCTCAAGTGAACACTTAATACTATAGAAAATACACTGATACTGGTTTAGGTTCCAAAGCCTATTAACTGTATTATATCTAATATATTTGAAAAAGGGGATAACAGTACAAATGATACACTACAATATAACAGAGACTTCCTAACCACAGAACTAAACAATAAATACAAAAAGACAATACTACACTGACCTAAATGCAATACAATACAATACTAGCCTAGTCTAGGGGAGATATGAGAGAACAGAACAGGGAGAGAGAGAGAGAGAGAGAGATGAGAGAAATTGGCTCACAGAAAGACAATGATTACGGAGAGAAACTTACGCACAAAGGGTAGGATCGCCTGCGCCTCGATATCCAGCTCCCGGCTATCAGCAGATAACCGTTGATGAGAGAGTGAGAGCTGGATGTGGTCGGCCTGCCTATTTATGCCCCACACACAATGCAATCTCATGGTCCTACAATCCCATTGTCCATTGGCCGAAGGAATTCGGCCCTGCATCATAACAAAAGGTCATAGGGTGATTCATACAGGTGGGCTGTGACGATTTCCAACAGCTCAGGTGGGTGGGAAACTGGGTTTCCCGCCGCATACCTGAGTATGTGTAAATAATAGAAATGGACATAAACTTCTTATGTCCATAACTATTCGCACGAGCGATTAATACGCTCCAAACCAACACCGGAATATTACTAATTAAATACTCTTCCGATGGGTACCAAACACTGCTGTTTGATTCCTGTCAGACCCTTCGTACAATACAAAGAGGGATTCCTTTAAACAGGGACCTTCTATTTTAACCAAACTTTCAGAATCTATCAAGGGGATCATGATCTATAAACTACACTAATTATGAAAATTTGTAACGAATGAGTCGCACGCTACGACTACATAAACTCTACCGTAAATACGCATACCGCGCCTGCGAGTGCACGCTATCGCGGGTATGCGCCTTCACGGGAGAGCGTACGCATGCGCAGCGCGGACCAGTGTGCGGTGCAAATATGGCAACGTGCATAGAGACATTTTTCTGACTTTGACAGCACCTTGCCCGAAGCATGGCGAGGGGACACGGTGCACTAATTGGGGTTCCCGGTCACTCTCTACGAAGAAAACGACACCCAAAAAAATATTAAAAACTCATGTCGACCTTTTAACCTGTCGACCTAGACCAGGTCAACCTAGTTACTGTCGACCAATAGTGGTCGACCTAGACACTGTCAACCTAGTTACTATCTACCTTCCATACCACACTCGACAGAACACTGAGCTCCTGAGGATGATTGTCGCAATCCCCCGAGGCGACCGCTTACTCCCGCAGTACTGCCGCCACCCCCTAACAGAGCCAGAAGATGGAGTGGTGAGTATGACGCTGGTGCCCCGGTAAGCGGGTCACCAGCGGGAATGGCGGCATAAGGATCAGAGCGCAGCGCTGACAGGCTGCGCTCCGGAGGGCTCAGTGGTACCATAGTGTGCGGCGCTGTGAGGGGCGCCCTGGGCCAGCGCAACACCCTAACACTAGTCAAAACTATGCTAACGGGCTAATCCCACTGTTAGCTGCAGCACACCTCAGGCCAGTATAAACTAATAAGTGCGGGAAGACGTGCCATTATAGGGGGTGAGGCTTCTCAAAGCGGATCCAGCACTCACCAGCGCAATCTTCTACCTGCAGATCAGATACAGAGACGCTGACAGGGAGCGCTGACCCTCCACATAGCTTCAGCTGTCCTGTGCGGTACCGGGGTGGGGGGGGGGGGGAGAGAGTTATTAACTGTTTAACCTAATATGGTTACTCAGTAAGCGCCAGGCATTTATCCTATAACTGCCTACTGGGGCGCTGTGCGTGCTGGCTCTTTATTCTCTGTGTCTCTCTGAAGGTACTCTGAGGGAAATTGTGTCTGACATTTTCCTGTGTGTGTGTTTATATATCTCACATTACCATGTCTAGGGACTCTGTGTCTTGTGCTGCAGAGTGTGTTTCTTCTCCAGAGGAGTCTATTCCATGTACTCAGGAATGTAATATACTGTCTCAGCCTTCTGAATCCGAACCCCAAAGGGTGGCTTCTATTACGGGATGATATCCCAGATTTCATCTAGGATAGCTCATAATGAGACTGAAACTCAGGTTTTGAAAAGATCTGCAGAGGTTTTGTCGTATTCAGCTCTCGCTACCTCATCCAAGACCCCTGATGTACATCCTAAAAAGCATGCTCTTGCAAAAAAAATGCATGTCGATGCGGATACCGACTCTGATTCAGGGGACGGTGATGGTGATATACGAGGGGGGGGGGGGGAAGGCATCCCTTGCTAAGGGGGTGCAACTCATGATTGAGGCTATTAGGGATGTTTTACACACTACTGATAAGGTTTTTGAGCAGGTGGAGGAGGCTTACTTTACTGTCAATAAGAGCCTCCCTTACCTTCCCTGCATCTAAAGAATTGAACGCATTGTTTGAAAAATCCTGGGAAAATCCGGAGAAAAAGTTTCAGATCCCTTAAAGGGTTCTCATTGCTTTTCCTTTCCTGGAAGTGGATAGGAAAAAGTGGGAAAACATGCCGGTCATAGATGCTTCTGTTTCTAGGTTGTCTAAGAAAGTGGTTTTACCTGTCCCTAGGTCCACCGCTTTAAAAGAGCCGGCTGACCGCAAGATTGAGACTACACTCAAATCTTTATACAAAGCAAATGGCGTAGCTTTAAGACCCACTATTGCTTGTGCATGGATTTCTAAAGCCATTGTAAAGTGGTCAGGGACTTTACTTGTAGATTTAGATTCTATGGATAGAATTGTTTTTACGTCACATACAGGATTCTGCAGGTTTCATGGTGGAAGCCATGAAAGACCTTGGACATCTGAATGCGAGAGCTTCTTCCATGGCTGTCTCGGCACGCAGAGGACTCTGGCTGCGCCAATGGTCTGCAGACGCGGAATCCAAGAAGAGTGTGGAGAACCCACCCTTCACAGGTCAGGCTCTGTTTGTGGAGCGTTAGATGCGTGGATATCCACAGCAACTGTGGGTAAGTCAACTTTTCTTCCCTCTGCTACACCACGACTAAGAAGTTATCCTACGTCTGCGATGCAGTGCTCTCGGACCGCTAAAGCAAAAAAGTACAAATCCCCCTCCACTTTCTTTAGGGGTGGTCGGGGGAAATCTCGAAAACCTGCACCCACAGGTTCCTAGGAACAGAAGCTTGGTTCTGCTTCCTCAAAATCCTCGGCATGACGGTGGACCTCCCAGCCTGGAGATAGGGCAGATGGGAGCAAGACTAAGAAATTTCAGTCATGTCTGGGCGTCCTCAGGCCTGGATCCCTGGGTACAAGATATTGTTACCCTGGGGTACAGACTGGAGTTTCAAGAACTCCCACCTAACAGATTCTTCAAATCAGGCTTGTCGGCTTCGCTGACAGAAAGTGCTATCCTACAGGAAGCCATTCAAAAATTGCTAAGGTCAAATGTCATTGTTCCAGTTCCACCTCACCTACACCACAAGGGTTATTACTCAAACCTGTTTGTGGTACCGAAACCGGATGGTTCGGTAAAACCGATATTAAACCTAAAGTCATTGAACCCCTACTTGAGGGAATACATATTCAAGATAGAGTCTCTGAGAGCGGTGATCTCAGGTCTGGAGGAGGGTATCCTGGTATCCCTGGATATCAAGGATGCATACTTTCTCATTCCGATCTTCCGCCTCACCAGGCTTATCTCAGATTTGCGCTGCTGGACTGTCAGTATCAGTTTCAGGTGCTGCCGTTTGGCCTCTCCACGGCTCCAAGAGTGTTCACAAAGGTGATGGCGGAGATGATACTACTCCGCAAGCAGGGTTTGAACATAATTCCTTATCTAGACGACCTGCTGATAAAAGCGTCTTCCAGGTAGAAGCTATTACAGAGCATTGCTCTCTCAACTGCTCCAGGATCATGGGTGGATCCTGAAGCTTCCAAAGTCGCATTTGGAGCTCACAAGGAGACTGTCCTTCCTGGGGATGATCCTCGACACGGAAGTACAGAGGGTGTTTCTACCGGAAGAGAAAGCATTGGTGATGCAAGCAATGGTCCAGGAGGTCTTGAAGCCAACCCGGGTATCGGTTCATCAGTGCATTCGCCTTCTGGGGAAGATGGTTGCATCCTACGAGGCTCTATAGTATGGAAGATTTCATGCACGTTCTTCCAACTGGATCTCCTGGACAAATGGTCGGGATCTCATCTCCACACGCACCAGAGGATACGTCTGTCTCCAAAAGCCAGAATCTCACTCCTCTGGTGGCTGCAAACCTCTCACCTACTAGAGGGCTGCAGGTTCGGGATTCAGAATTGGATCCTCTTAACTACGGATGCAAGTCTCAGAGGTTGGGGAGCAATTGTCACGTCTGGCAGGGTTTGAGGATCCGGCAGCTGAGATTTGCCCGAGGAGGTAGCAGGCTATGAATGAACCAGATGAGGGGGCTGGATATAGTTCCTTCGCATGGGACACGGAGCAATGAAGAACGTAGGCGGGGTTTGAGAGTCAATGGAAAGTATTTATTATGTACAGGGCTGAGGTAGGGAACTGAGGCTGAAGCACAATGGTTAAAGACGTGGCTGGATGTGAAGAACTGCGGACTGTGATTTGAAAGACGAGACTGTAGATGATGAACTATGGAACTGTGGATGGTAGTTGAAAACGTGGCTGGAGACAAGGACTGTGGACTGTGGTAAACGAGGCTTGAAGATAATAATCTGCAGGCTGTGGTCAGTGGTACAAAGGCGTGGCTGGTGAAGGAGATCTGTGGAGTGTGGCTTGAAAGACGAGGCAGAAGACCCGGGGCCGACTGTGCCCAAAGAGTCTTACTGGACCGGGTTTTCCAGGAGCGCTTCCACAGGCAGTAGCAGGCAAGAAACGGCAGGGCTGCAGCAGCAACAGAGAACCGACCAAGCAGGATCAGGAGGAACCAAGATACAGCAGGAATCCTGGGAGCACAGGCTAAAGCACCTACAACAGGGTTGTAACTTGAAGCACTGGCATCCCTGTCCTAAACCAGCCCCCTTTTATAGGGAGAGCTTCCCCTGGATTGGCTGGAAGAAACAGGAAACAGGAACTATGCTTAAAACTTGGTCTCCAACATGGCGGCGCCCAGTAATGCAGACCTTTTTGCAAAGCCATATTGCTCACTGCCCCTGGTCTCCAAGCAACGGTTCAGCAAGAGCAACCCGCTGTAGCGGCGTCCCGCCGCCACGAGCGGACCCCCTCACCTCCGCTACTGCTGCCCACGGATCCGGCGCAGCAGCCCACCTCCGCCGCTGCCCGCACAACGCCAAGGAAGCCAGCCCCGCGGCCCCAGCGTACCGGTAAGACTCCGGGCGCTGACAGCAGTCACCGAGGGGGAAAACTTCCAAGGAAGGTGGTCAAGTCTGGAATCCATCCTTCCGATAAACATTCTGGAAATAAGGGCCGTGTACAAAGGTCTTTTACAAGCGGCACATCTTCTAAAAGATCAGGCCATTCAGGTTCAGTCGGACAATGTAACGACAGTGGCCTACATAAACCGACAAGGCAGAACAAAGAGCAGAGCTGCAATGTCAGAGGTAACAGGAATCATCCGCTGGGCGGAAAAGCATGCGGTGGCGCTGTCAGCAATCTTCATTCCGGGAGTGGACAACTGGGAAGCGGACTTCCTCAGCAGACACGATCTCCATCCGGGAGAGTGGGGCCTCCACCCAGAGGTGTTCGTAGAGGTGACAAGTCTTTGGGGCATACCTTAAATAGACATGATGGCCTCACGCCTCACCAAGAAGCTTCGGGGGTATTGTTCCAGGTTGAGGAATCCACAGGCAGTGGCGGTGGACGCCTTGGTAACTCTGTGGGTGTTCAAGTCAGAGTATGTGTTCCCTCCTCTTCCACTCATCCCAAGGATTCTCAAAATAATCAAAAGAACAAGAGTTCAGGCGATCCTCATTGCTACGGACTGGCCAAGAATGTCTTGGTACGCGGATATTTTGGAGTTACTGCTGGAAGATCCGAGGCCTCTTCCTCTTCGAGAGGACCTTCTGCAACAGGGGCCGTTCGCTTATCAAGACTTACCATGGCTACGTATGACAGCATAGAGGTTGAACGCCAGATTTTAGTTCAGAAAGGCATTCCGAACTGATACAGGCTAAGAAAGGAGTAACGTCAAAACATTACCATCGGATTTGCAAAAAGTATGTGTCTTGGTGTGAATCCAAGAAGTTCCCTACGGTGGAGTTTCAACTTGGACGGTTTCTCCTCTTCCTGCAAGCAGGGGTGGATGTGGGCCTGCGCCTGGGCTCCATAAAAGTCCAGATTTCGGCCTTGTCCATTTTCTTCTAGAAACAATTGGCTGCCCTCCTTGAGGTTCAGACTTTCTTGAAAGGGGTTCTGCACATCCAACCTCCCTTTGTGCCTCCTATGGCACCTTGGGATCTTAACGTGGTACTGCAGTTCCTGCAATCGGATTGGTACGCGCCTTTACAGGAAGTTGAGGTCAAGTTTCTTACTTCGAAGACTGTCACACTGTTGGCATTGGCATCTGCTAGACGTGTGTCGGAGTTGCGGTAATTGTCCTACAAGAGCCCCTACTTGATTTTTCATGAAGATAGAGCTGAGCTCAGGACGCGTCAGCAATTTCTTCTGAAGGTTGTGTCGGCTTTTCATATTAACCAACCTATTGTGGTGCCAGTGGCTACTGACTCCTCAATTACCTCAAAGTCCTTGGATGTTGTGAGGGCTTTGAAGATTTATGTGAAGAGACCTTCTCGTCACAGAAAGTCGGACGCTCTGTTTGTCCTTTATGATCCCAACAAGGTTGGGTGGCATGCTTCTAAGCAGACTATTTCTCTAACGTCCTAGAGGATGCTGGGGTCCATATTAGTACCATGGGCTATAGACGGGTCCACCAGGAGCCATTGGCACTTTAAGAGTTTAATAGTGTGGGCTGGCTCCTCCCTCTAATCCCCTCCTACCAGACTCAGTTTAGAAAATGTGCCAGTGGAGCCGGTCACAGCTAGGGGAGCTCTACAGAGTTCTCTTAGTAAAAGAGTATATTTCTTCCTTTTCAGGTTTTTTTTTATCTTACAGGGAGGCTGTTGGCGACAGCCTTCCAGCAGCGTGGGACTGAGGGGGGGAGCAGTGTACGCCCCGCGGGGTCTTGAACCACTGCTCCCACTGACTGGTCACTAGCTCCAGAGGGGTCCGATCACACCCGCCGCAGGGAATCACTGTCCACCCCTTGCAAGCGGGGGAACAGTGTGAAGAGGGCGGCCAGAGGGTTAGGAGCGCGGTCTTAACCACGCTCCTGGAAGGCTCAGCGGTACCTTGGTGCGGCGCTGGGGGGGAGCGCCCTGGGCCAGCTCCAGACCCTGCACTGGTCGTTTCCTGTATATCGGGGTCTGCGGATCCTTGTCAGCCAAATTCTCCAGGCCAGTATAATCTTCTTGAGAGCGGGGAGCCGGCACCATTGAAGGGGGCCGAGCTTCTCCTGAGAACGGACCCAGCAGCGTTCAGCACCATTTTTCCTGCCTGCAGTCGCTATCCAATGGATCCAGGTCCCTCCAGAGTTTTCTCCAGCAGTCTGTACGGTACCAGGGGTCTGTAGAAGGGAGGGGAGGCTGCATAATAGGCTGTGTCACCTATTAAGGGACACAGTCAGCGCTGGGAAGAGACTCCCTTTGCCTAAAAAGCGCTTTGTGTGGGTTGGCTCCAATCTGTGTCTCTCTGCCTTTCTTGGGGGGGGGGGGGACTCTGTCTACATAATACCCTGTGTGTTTGTGGTGTGTGTGTGTGTGTGTGTGTGTGTGTGTGTGTGTGTGTGTGTGTGTGTGTGTGTGTGTGTGGTAACATGTCTAGGGACATTATGTCATATGCTGCAGAGGATTTGTCCTCCCAGGAGGACTCCATCCCATGTAATCTGGATTGCACAGTTTTAGCGCAGATCCCAGCTAGAGAGACAGAATGGTTAGAGTCTCTGAGGGGGAATATTTTCCAGATTTCTGATAGAGTTGATAGGACTGAGCACGCCACTCAGGACCTCCAGTCCTCTATGGTGGTATGGTCTGATTCTGCCTCCTCGGGGTGCCCGGCGTTACATTCTCATAAATGTGCGCTTGCAATTATGCAGGATGACACTGACACCGACTCTGACACTGCAGACGGTGATGGGGATGTGTTGCGGGGGACGGCATCACTTGCCAAGGGGGTGCAGTTGATGATTGAGGCTGTTACACATTTCAGACACAGCTCCGGAACAGGTGGAGGAGGCCTTCTTCACAGATAATAAGAAGCCCCCCCCCCTCACTTTCCCGGCATCCAAAGATTTGAAAAGGCATGTGAAACTCCGGAAAAGAAATTCCAGATTCTCAAGAGGGTGTTGGTGGCTTTTCCCTTCCCAGAGGAAGATAGGAAGAGGTGGGAGTCCCCGCCGATAGTCGACGCCTCTGTATCCAGGCTGTCCAAACAGGTAGTTTTACCGGTCCCGGGATCTACCGCATTAAAGGACCCGGCAGATCGCAAGGTGGATGCTACACTGAAATCCATTTACACGGCTTCGGGGGCTATATTGCGGCCTACTATAGCCTGTGCTTGGATTGCTAAAATTATTGCCAGGTGGTCGATCACTCTGCAGGAGGAATCGTCTACGCTGGACAAAGGTGACGTTGATTTGTTTTTGTGTAATTTTCAGGATTCTGCAGGGTACCTGGTGGATTCCATGAAGGACCTGGGTTCCATGGCTGCGGGGATCTCCTCCATGTCAGTCTCGGCTCGCAGAGGTCTCTGGCTGCGCAACTGGTCTGCGGACGCGGAATCCAGGAAGTGTGTGGAAGGCCTTCCGTACAAAGGTCAGGCTCTATTTGGGGAGGCGCTGGATGCGTGGATTGCCACGGCTACCGCGGGTAAGTATCCTTTTCTCCCCTCAGCTGCACCGGCTATGAAGAAGCCCTTTTCATCTAACACGTCACAGTCCTTTCGGGCCGCAAGGCCTAGAAAGAATAAACCTTCGAACACCTTCTTCAGAGGTGGTCGTGCCAAAGGAAAGAAACCCGCTTCCGCAGTTTCCCAGACCCAGAAGCCCGCTACTGATACTCCTAAGTCCTCCGCATGACGGTGGACAGCTAGGCCTGGAGGAAGTTCAGGTGGGGGCGAGACTCAGGCAGTTCAGCCTCATCTCGGTGTCGTCGGGTCTGGATATAGTGTCCAGGGGGTACAGACTGGAGTTTCAAGAGCCTCCGCCTCACCGTTTCTTCAAGTCAGGCTTACCAGCGCTGCTGGCGGACAGGACAATTCTTCTGGAGGCCATCAGGAAATTGGTGGTGTCAAAGGTCATTGTTCAGGTCCCTCTTCAGCAACGGAACAAGGGTTATTATTCAAACCTTTTTGTGGTACCGAAACCGGATGGTTCGGTACGGCCTATTCTAAATTTAAAATCTTTGAACCCTTATCTCAAGGAGTTCAAATTCAAGATGGACTCTCTGAGAGCTGTCAATTCAGGGCTGTCGGAGGGGGAGTTCCTGGTGTCCCTGGACATCAAGGATGCTTACCTCCACATTCCAATTTGGGCGCCGCATCAAGCTTATCTCAGGTTTGCGCTGATGGACGATCACTATCAGTTCCAGGCGCTGACGTTTGGCCTCTCAACAGCACCAAGGATCCTCACCAAGGTGATGGCGGAGATGATGGTTCTCCTCCGCAAACAGGGGGTGTACATAATTCTATATCTGGACAATCTCCTGATCAAGGCGTCATCCAGGGAGAGGTTGTTGCGGTCCATCGCACTCACGACACAGCTGCTCAGGAAGCACGTTTGGATCCTGAATCTTCCGAAGTCTCATCTGGAGCCAACAAGGCGGCTGTCTTTCCTTGGAATGATCCTCGTCATGGAAGTGCAGAGGGTATTTCTCCCGGCAGAGAAAGCGTTGGTGATTCAAACAATGGTCTGGGATGTCCTACGGCCTACCCGGGTATCGGTTCATCAATGCATACGTCTTCTGGGGAAGATGGTTGCCGCCTACGAGGCTCTACAGTACGGCAGGTTTCATGCTCGACCTTTTGAACTGGACCTCTTTGACCAGTGGTTGGGCTCTCACCTACACATGCACAAGAGGATACGCCTGTCTCCGAAAGCCAGGATTTAACTCCTCTGGTGGCTGCAACTTCCACACCTTCTGGAAGGGGGCGAAGGTTCGGAATTCAAGACTGGATTCTTTTGACCACAGATGCAAGTCTAAGAGGTTGGGGAGCGGTCGCTCTGGGGGAAACCTTTCAAGGACGATGGTCGGATCAAGAGTCACTTCTCCCAATAAACATCCTGGAACTCAGGGCCGTTTACAACGCCCTTCTGCAAGCAGCAAACTTTTTACTGGATTGGGCTGTTCAGGTGCAGTCGGACAACGTGACCACAGTAGCCTACATAAACCGACAAGGCAGAACGAAGAGCAGAGCTGCCATGGCAGAGGTGTCAAAGATCCTCATCTGGGCAGAAAGGCACGCGGTGGCGATGTCGGCAATCTTCATTCCGGGCGTAGACAACTGGGAAGCAGACTTCCTCAGCAGACACGATCTCCATCCAGGGGAGTGGGGCCTCCATCCGGTGGTGTTCGAGGAGGTAACCGGTTGGTGAGGGGGTTCCTCACATAGACATGATGGCCACCCTCCTCAACAAGAAGCTACGGAGGTACTGTTCCAGGTCAAGAGACCCACAGGCAGTGGCGGTGGACGCACTGGTAACACCTTGGGTGTTCAAGTCAGTGTATGTGTTCCCTCCACTTCCTCTGATACCAAAGGTTCTTCAAATTGTGAAAAGAACGAAGGTTCTGGCAATCCTCATTGCTCCGGACTGGCCAAGGAGGGCTTGGTACGCGGATCTGCTGGATCTTCTGCTGGAAGATCCATGGCCTTTACCTCTTCGGGAGGATCTGCTTCTGCAGGGGCCGTTCACTTATCAACACTTACCGCGGCTTCGTTTGACGTTGAACGCCAGATCTTAGCTCGGAAAGTTATCCCGAGTGAGGTCATTCCTACCCTGATACAGGCCAGGAAGGGGGTAACGTCTAAGCATTACCATCGCATTTGGAAGAAATATGTTTCTTGGTGTGAGGCCAAGAAGTTTCCGGCGGTGGAGTTTCAACTTGGTCGTTTTCTCCTTTTTCTGCAGGCAGGGGTGGATATGGGGCTGAGACTGGGATCCATCAAGGTCCAGATCTCTGCTTTGTCCATCTTCTTCCAAAAACAATTGGCTGTTCTTTCTGAGGTTCAGACCTTTTTGAAAGGGGTTATGCACATCCAGCCTCCCTTTGTGGCGCCTACGGCTCCATGGGATCTTGATGTGGTGTTGCAGTTCCTACAATCTGCTTGGTTTGAGCCTCTACAGGAGGCTAATCTCAAGTTTCTCACGTGGAAGGCGGTCACCTTGTTGGCCTTGGCTTCTGCACGACGCGTGTCTGAATTGGGGGCTTTATCTTGTAAAAGCCCCTATCTGATCTTCCATGAAGACAGGGCAGAACTTCGGAGTCGTCCACAGTTTCTACCTAAGGTTGTGTCGGCTTTCCACATCAATCAACCTATTGTGGTGCCAGTGGCTACTGACTCCTCTATTACTTCAAAGGCCTTGGATGTAGTGAGGACTTTGAAGATTTACGTGAAGAGGACGGCTCGTCGTAGGAAAAGTGACTCTGTTTTTCCTCTATGATCCAAAGAAAATTGGATGTCCTGCTTCTAAGCAGTCGATTTCACGCTGGATCAGGTTCACTATCCAGCATGCTTATTCCACAGCAGGATTGCAGTGTCCGAAATCCATAAAGGCCCACTCTACTCGTAAAGTGGGTTCTTCCTGGGCCTGCCCGGGGTGTCTCTGCGATACAACTCTGCCGAGCAGCTACTTGGTCTGGATCGAACACGTTTGCCAAGTTTTACAGTTCGATACTTTGGCCTCTGATGACCTCAAGTTTGCTAGGGAGGGGCCTTAGACTGCACACCTATAGCTGCCAGTAATGTGAGGTGCTACCTACTGAGACTTGTAGTTCTACTAAAGGGGGGTGTTGTAGGTGCACCCCAGCATCCTCTAGGACGTTAGAGAAAATAGGATTTTGGTTACCTATCTGTAAATCCTTTTCTCGTAGTCCATAGAGGATGCTGGGCACCTGCCCAGCGCTTCGTTTCCTGCGTTGGTTTATGGTTCAGTGTTACCTGGTTCTTAGGTAAGTTCTGCGTTATTTACTGTTTCAGCTGTTGCTGGGTTGTTCCGGCATGTTGGCCGGTTTTCATGTTTGTGTGAGCTGGTATGAATCTCGCCACTATCTGTGTAATTCCTTCTCTCGAAGTATGTTGTCTCCTCGGGCACAGTTTCTAGACTGAGTCTGGTAGGAGGGACATAGAGGGAGGAGCCAGACCACACTATTAAACTCTTAAAGTGCCAATGGCTCCTGGTGGACCCGTCTATACCCCATGGTACTAATATGGACCCCAGCATCCTCTACGGACTACGAGAAAAGGATTTACCGTCAGGTAACCAAAATCCTATTTTCTCGCTGGATCAGGTTTAATATCCAGCATGCTTATTCTACGGCAGGATTGCCGTGTCCGAAATCCATTAAGGCCCACTCTACTCGTAAAGTGTGTACTTCCTGGGCGGCTGCTCGGGGTGTCTCGGCCTTACAGCTTTGCCGAGCAGCTACTTGGTCAGGGTCGAACACGTTTTCTAAGTTCTTCAAGTTCGATACTTTGGCCTCTGAGGACCAAAAGTTTGGTCAGTTGGTTCTGCAGAAGCCTCCGCGCTCTCCCTCCCATACTGGGAGCTTTGGTACATCCCCATGGTACTAGTGTGGACCCCAGCATCCTCTAGGACGTAAGAGAAAATAGGATTTTAATTACCAACCGCTAAATCCTTTTCTCGTAGTCTGTAGAGGATGCTGGGCGCCCGCCTAGCGCTTCGTTTTCCTGCAGTTGTTACTTGGTTCAGTACTGCCTTGTTACTTGGTTGAGTACTGCGCCATTGTTACTTGGTTAAGTACTGTTATTCAGCTGTTGCTGACTTGTTTCAAGCTGGTTGCTTGAGTTTCTGTTATGTGTGAGCTGGTGTGAATCTCACCACTATCTGTGTATTTCCTTCTCTCAAAGTATGTCCGTCTCCTCGGGCACAGTTTCTAGACTGAGTCTGGTAAAAGGGGCATAGAGGGAGGAGCCAGCCCACACTATTAAACTCTTAAATTGCCCATGGCTCCCAAAGGACCTGTCTATACCCCATGATACTAATGTGGACACCAGCTTCCTCTACGTACTATAAGAAAAGGATTTACCGGTAGGTAATTAAAATACTATTAACTAAGAAAGAGCATCCAATATCGTATTTTTATTTACAATGTGTCTGTTTTTTATATATATTTATGTAAACAAGATTGCAGGGCTTATGCTGGGTACACACTAGTAGATATAGCTGCAGATCAATTGATCTGCAGATGTATCTATGGACGGACTGGGCAGTGTGTTGAGCATTTTATTTAAAATACACAGTCAATTTAAAAAACACACCAGTTTGGTATACCACTTCTTTGTGGGAAAACACAATCCTCGACGGCGTTCACAGACATATCGTTTGTACACACTGGGCGACGGACCCGCGATATATCGTCTGTTCAATAGAACGGCCCATATATATCGGCCAGTGTGTACGCACCATTATATGTGCATATTACCTTGGCATCTGCAACCTATATATTTGTTATTTCTGCTGTGGGGTACACTGGGCTCCACAAGGATAGACATTGGGGTGTAGAGCAGGATCTTGATCCGAAGCGCCAACAGGCTCAAAAGCTTTTGACCTTCTTCCCAAGATGCATAGCGCCGCCTCCTATATCACCCCGCCTCCGTGCACAGGAGCTCAGTTTTGTAGTTGGTGCTTGCAGTGCAAGCATGTAACAGGAAGAGCTGCTCACAGTAGCTCTAGAAAAAGCTTTTTCTGAGGAAAAATAAAGGTTACAAGGGCTGCAGCAGAGGCACAGATTGTGTTAGATGTCAGTAGACATCACCTGCTGCAGCTCCATCTCTCCCCCAGCGGCGCTGTACAGTCCCGCGCCCTGGTTGCCGGGTACCTACAGCAGGAGGCTCCGGTTTTCTTCCAAGTTAGTCACACATGGCTGGGGCTCTCTGGGATCGCGTAGCCACACTTCGAGAGGAGGTAAGTGGGTCCCGCGCTTTATCGCGGTCGGTGGGAGGCGGGCCGCGTGCGCTGGCGGTGGACACTGTGGCATACAGGCGATCCCACTAGATCACCAGGGCATGGGTGCAGGTCAGGTTTTCTCTCTAAACCTTTTTACAAGTAGCCCGCAGTACCAGGTGGTTTTAGACCTGGAGCCCCGGCACCAGGGCGCCATTTACAGTAAATGTTCCCGCCCTGGAGCTGCATATCTGTCTCTCCCTCACTCCCTGTCAGTGTTTGGGCGCTATTTCCCCAGCTACACTGTTCCTGGGACTGCTTGGGCAAATCCTCCTTTGTAAAGCCGTCTGAAAGTCAGCGATGTGCCTTTACAAGACACTTAAGTATTCTACATGTCATTTAGACAGTGATAGTTAAGAAAAAGTGCATTTGGTCAGGGTTGTTTAGTACAAGTACCCTGTGATATAACACTGCACAGTAAAGACTGGATGTATATCTATTGATTATATAGCTATATTATTGAGCTAGTCCAGTGCAGTATTATTGCTTGTCATAACTTCTGCATTGTACAAACTGTGACTATATGTGTGTGCATATAGCTGCTGTGTGACCTCCATTTCGTGTTTCTCACTCAGCTTTCTATCCCTATATTCTATAACCTGAGGGGGCTAGGTGCGTCAGGTTTGTAATACAGGATATAGGATATTCACAAGATATACTTAAATAGTTTTTTTCTCTGTGATTTAGTCACCATATCTCTCCTGAATCCCTGTTTGTGCTGACTACACTGTGCAGGGGTTTGGGTCAGGTATTGTGCTGCTGACAAATTGTACTGTGTTACTTTGTACTGCACGTTATAACATGTCTGCTGATGAGGGTAACGGTTCTGGGGCTGAACACACTGGTAGTGGTGCTGAGGCCACAGATACTTTTGAGGAAAATATAGCAGCTGAGGGCTCTGGTGCTGGGGGTTCCTTGCCCCCCAATGGGACTGTAGCAAATGGGGTCCAGAATGACCCGCCGTGGGCTACCGTCTTCACGCTACTGAATACGCTAGTTACTAAACTAACGTCCCCTATGGGACCTCCTATGCCGGTCCAACCGTATATGGTCCCCGCGGTTAATCCGCTGTGGGCAGATCACTTGTCCACTCAGTTACAGAAATTGAACCAGTCCCTGACTACTAAAAAGTCTACTCTCGCCCGCCTAAGACCAAGGGGTCCTCTAAGCGGGCCATTATTTCCTCACAATCCACTGCTGTCACTGACACCTCGTCTGATGAAGATGGCGTTTACACTGACCCCACAGATTCTGACACTGATAATACTGATGGGGATAGTGGTTTACAAGTGGATGTTCCTGATCTATTGAAGGCTATAAAGTTAATTCTACAGATTACGGATGATCCCGAGCCGTCCGTTCCACCTAAGAACCGGATAGGTTCAAGCGTCAGAAGGTGGTTAAACAAGTTTTACCTCATTCTGATCACCTGGTTGATATACGTCAGGAATCCTGGGAAAATCCGGGTAAGAAGTTCATGCCTCACAAGAAATGCTCACTCTCCCCTCGCGCCGGAGCTGTCTAAAAATTGGGAGACACCTCCACCAGTGGACTCACATGTGGCAAGGACGGTGGTCTCCTCAGCTCTACCTGTCACTACCGTCACGTCTCTGAAAGAGCCTACGGATAAACGTGTGGAGGGTTGTCTGAAAGCGATTTACACCCTCACGGCTGCTGCACAGGCCCACTATTGCAGCGTCATGGGCTGCAGAAGCTATTGAAGCGTGGGCAAAAGAGTTGGAAGCTGAAATGTCTTCTGACCATGCTAGACAATGCTTGTCATATATTGTCACTGCTTCTCACTATATTAAAGAGGCGGCTTCTGACGCTGGTGTTCTGGCAGCCAAGGCTTCTACTACGTCAGTCCTGGCTCGCTGGATATTGTGGCTGAGATCCTGGTCTGTGGATCTGGATTCTAGAAAAACCTTGAAGGTACTCCCTTTTAAGGGAAATATCCGGTTCGGAGAGGACTTAAATAAGATTGTGGCTGATTTGGCTACTGCCAAAACAGTCTGTCTGCCAAGTACTGCTCCTTCTGTGCCGAAGGCTACAAGTACTTCCTTTCGTCCTTCAGGTAAAGCAAAAGGTCAGTCGTACCAAACAGGCCCGCACTTCCAAACCTGGTAAGCCAAAGCCTAAAAGATCCTGGGCTGCCCGTCGGCCAGCTTCTAAGACCGATAAACCTGCCGCATGACGGGGCGGGCCTCCCCCTGGGGGACCTGCTTCTAGGGTATACCCAGGAATGGTTGAAGACCACTTCAGATGCCTGGGTACGGGAAGTCGTCACTCAAGGTTACGCCATAGCCTTCAAAAACCGCCCCCTTCATCGATTTTGCCTGACAGATGTCCCTTCGGACCAGACAAAGGCAAAGACTCTTCATTCGGTGATACAGACCCTCCTGGACACAGGAGTGGTAGTACAGGTGCCCCTTGCTCAGGGGGGCCAGGGGTACTATTCTCCACTGTTTCTAGTCCTGAAACCGAATGGGTCCTCCCTGCCCATTCTCAACCTCAAGGCGTTGAACAAGTTTGAGAGAATCTCCAAGTTCTGAATGGAAACCCTTCGATCTATTGTTCTGGCCTTGGAACTTGGGGATTATATGGTCGCCCTGGACATACAGGATGCTTACCTGCATATCCTTATAGCAGTGTCGCATCAGCAATACCTGAGGTTTGCGGATGGCAACCTCCATTACCAGTTTCTGGCTCCTTGGGACTTGTCAGTGGTTTTGGAGGTGTTACAAGAGTCTCCATTTGAACCTCTTGGCTCAGCTGACCTTAAGTGGCTTTCCCTTAAGGTGGTGTTTCTACTGGCTATTGCCTCCGCTAGAAGAGTGTCGGATTTGGGTGCCTTCTCTTGTAGTTCCCCCATATCTGATTTTTCACCGTGACCGGGCGGTTCTTCGGACTCGTCCCGGATATTTACCTAAGGTGGTGTCTTCGTTCCACCTTAATCAGGAGATTGTGGTCTCAGCCCTTGTCTCTCCTGACTTGTTTCCCAGAGAGCGGTCTTTGGATATGGTACGGGCTCTCCGTATCTATGTGAGGAGAACTGCTTCTATTAGGAAGTCTGATTCTCTCTTTGTTCTGTTTGGTTTTCACAAACGTGGCTGGCCTGCTCACAAGCAGATTTTGGCCAGATGGATTGGAATGGTTATTGCGCATGATTATGTGAAGGCTGGTCTGTCAGCTCCTGCTCACATTACGGCCCATTTTACTCGGTCTGTTGGACCTTCTTGGGCGGCCCGCCGTGGTGCGACCCTTGAACAATTGTGCAAGGCGACAACGTGGTCCTCGGAACACGTTTATAAGGTTCTATGCCTTCGATACTGCCGCTTCCCAGGATGCTTCCTTTGGACGCCGGGTTCTTGTGCCCGCTACAGTGCGTCCCCTCCCATAAGGAACTGCTTTAGGACATCCCCAATGTCTATCCTTGTGGAGCCCAGTGTACCCCACAGCAGAAAACGAGATTTATGGTAAGAACTTACCTTTGTTAGATCTCTTTCTGTGAGGTACACTGGGCTCCACAAGGCGCCCACCCTGACGCATTTAGCTTCTTTGGGTTGGTGTGGCAATAGCCGCTGACACTTTCTCCTGTCGGGAGAGTGTGGTGTTTGTGGCAACTTGCAGTTGTCGTCTCTTTTACTTGCTACTGCATTGGGCTGGTTAACAAAACTGAGCTCCTGTGCACGGACGCGGGGTGATATAGGAGGCGGCGCTATGCATCTTGGGAAGAAGGTCAAAGCTTTTGAGCCTGTTGGTGCTTCGGATCAAGATCCTACTCTACACCCCAATGTCTATCATTGTGGAGCCCAGTGTACCTCGCAGAAAGAGATTTAACAAAGGTAAGTTCTTACCATAAATCTTGTTTTCAAGCATATTGCAATAGGGAGGTTGGCCAGGATATATTAATTATATGTCCGTACACCTTTGAGTCACATAATCTGTAGATGAGATTTATTGGTATCTTTATCTCCTGATGCCTTATATTTGGACTATACCATTTTAATTATTCACTAGTACATTGTCATCAGCTGTAAGACCTTCAATTAAGGACACAAAGGTCCGTGGGTGAACCGCTGATTTATTTAAATATGTGGATTTGCAATTACTGTACACAGGTCGCTTAAAAAAAAAAAAAACCTGTAGAATTAGTCAGCTCCTCTGACCCTGGTATCCGTTACGGGTGTGATACCTTTTTACTGGCGTTCGGGAAGCCCGCGGTCATATGACTGACAGCGGCATCCCGATGGAGGAGATTCTGACTGAAGAAACCATCCCCCATAGCCCTTCCTGGTGGCACCTAAACACACCCCCCCCCCCGACCTGACCCCAAGAGTCCCTGGCATACTTACGATCGAGATGACGGCAGTCAGGATTACAGTGCTGCCAATTTGACTGATGTCAGAGGTCCTGCACAAGTATTTTGCCCGCTTGTTGGGATTTCGGCGCCAGGATTTTGACTGCCGGGATTTCGGCTGCCGGAATCCCGATCGCCAGCATGTTTGTGAGGATACGGGGTTCTTCTAATCACTCAGACACAGAGCAGATGAAACCAAAGTGATGGTTTATTTCTCACTGCACACAGGAATGGATATCACCCAGGAAACGGGTAAATATAGCCCAGAAACAGTATTCAGGTAGCAGTCCAGATAATCAGTCCCAGTAGAGGATTTAGGTCCACAGCAATTCCACACAGAAGTTACAAATCAACAGATCCACACAGCAGAACTATGAGTCCACACAGCAGCGATAGCAGATTAGTCCGCAGGAGAACGTGTACAAGTCCATGCAGGAGTAAATACATGTAAGTCCTCACAGCACTGGTGATGCGTTCCACAAGGTACCCTGGCAGAGAATCACCCCTTAGCCAAAGTCCTGCAACTAACATCAGGCCTGCGCAACATCTTTTAAAACCTTCCAAATGCCCATCATGCCGTGCTTACCTTTGGGAGGATACACAGGTTCCTGATTGGTGGGACCCCATTTCAGTTATCTCCCTCCTCCCTCCCACAGCTGGCCTTCTCCTGCTGACCACATGCTGGGTCAGGCTCCGAGTTGTCTGTCAGAGGCCAGGATTTAACAAACGACAGTAAACAGAAGGAACAGTGATAGGGAAAATGGTTTAAATTCTGATTGTCCCCTGTGGAGGAGCATCTTCAGAGAGAGGTTACCTCTCCCTCAAATTTATTTCCTGTGTGACCATATAAGGATAATAGATGGGTTTAAACAGGATTATCCATGATAACTTGTGACCTCATACACAGAATGGCATCCTCCTACAATAACATAACATGACAGCACTATGTGCCAGGTCACAGCACACCTGTAGTTACCTGAGTAAGATTATAGTTCAGAATATATAGGCTAACGAATGAACATACACGGGGTAATAGTGACACAAGCCAGATAGATAATGGAACAAAAGGAATAAAAAGTACTTTAAACGCTATAAAGCTTGAAATGCCATAAATACAGTTTTACCCTCTGCCTCATATCTTTACAATGTTGAACGCATCCATCCGTTATGACCTGTATATCTGTGTGATGTTACTATGTGAAGTCACATTACTTCTGTTAATGATATGACACTTTCTATAATAATGTACGCCCTATACTGATATACTCAACACTGGTATTTCCTAACCCTTTTTATATATGCAATTACATCATTTAATTTGGAATTTCCTCAAATCAGGGGGGAAAAAATAATAAAAAAAAGGTCCATTGATAGTGATGTTATAACTGTTGTAGTTATGTACAGTAGCTCGACTGTATAGATTATAATGAAGTTGGATAGTGTTCTAGCATGTCTCTTAGATTGTGGGATTTTAAACTGTACAGTAGCCATTCTTGTATTCTATACAATGTTTTAAGGTGCATACACACTAAACGACGTCGCTCTATGAGCATCGTAGTCTAGTGTTTCTCCTCCCGGGCCAGACGGCCGGCCGTACACACTAAGCAGTATGACCGTTCATATTGCTCAGTGACGTCACGCAGCGGCTGGGCCGTACAGGCAGCTCCTGGATGACCGTCGTTATCGACTCGCAGAACGGTGCATTGGTCGTCTTCATCGCTGGTATACACACTTGCCAAGAAAGTAAACGTCGCTCAGGAAGGGTGAAAATGAGCGATGTTGTTCATTTTATCGACAAGTGAGTATGCACCTATACTGTCACGTGTCCTCAAACATTTTCACTTCAATCTCTGAGTAGCTGACACTCCGCTGTCCCTCTACAGGTCCCCTTGTGAGTGTAAACCTAGAGTATGTGTGTCTTTTATTTACTTCAGTCATATGACCAAGTAAATAGTTTTATGCATTGCACATTCACCATTCATACTATAATAATGTTTCACAGGACTGAACCAACATTCTAGTCTACACACACTTGTATCATGTATCAATGTATGGGGAGCATGGGTAACACGTCCAGCAAATGCTGACACAAGCTTTACTAGGTTTAAGGCAAGAAATAAAGTTGGGGGGAAAATGGTGAAAGTAAATTTGGTTTGGAATAAAAATATTCTGGTATGACAAAGAAACATTTTGACTACATATAAGAACATCTTGCCCCATCTAGTGTGGACCCCCATATATGGTCCTTAGTTCTTATACCTATCCCAAGTTTTAAATTGTTCTACTGTCTTTAGCCTCTACCAACTCTGATGATCATATTACAATGCAACTAATTGCTGTTCAGCTCAAAGAAAAGATGTCTGTAGTGGAATACCCCTTTGACACTGAGCCTCAGACTGGGGATATTGCTGGTGCCACCCAGGTCCTGTCTTGGTGTGAAAGGGTCAACCCTTTGTCGGTGCCCCAGGAATTTGACAATAGCCGAGACCGACCCAGATAAGCTTCCCGTGTAAAAGGTGTGACCCGAGTTATTTGACTCTGGTTACATTTAAAAACCACTAATTGGATGTGTATGCAGTAGCCTGCCTCAAAGGAGTGACATGCAGGGCAGACACGGGTGCAGTGTTAAGGCGTCACCCTAGGAATAAACCCGGGTCCAGCATGTGGTGAGAAAGGAGTTTTAGTAGCTGTGACACTGCTTGAAACTGTTCACCTTACTTGGATCGGACCCGGGATTTAGGTGTGAAAGGGGTATTGATGTAATATATTACTAGGCATTTCATATTACTTGTATTACTTGAACATTGTACCCATTTGTTCTAGATGTTTGTGTCACCATAAATCGTTTTCTTGAAAATGTGGACCGGTTTCTCTTTCACATTACTGGTCTCAAGTCCTCTTAGCTTTCAGTGACCTGTTCTTCATAATTAAATGGCATACTGTGCAGTACATCTTATTCTGATTTATGAGCAATCTAAAGAGGAAAGCCTCAAAGTGATTGGTCAGAGGTATGAACAAGCATATGCCATAAGTGTAACAGTTTGATCCTGTGAAGTTTTGCTCTGGTTATCGGCTCGGCTTGTAGTTAAAGAGAGAAAGCAATGGACAGTGGGCCTAATTCAGACCTGATCGCAGCAGCATAATCTTTCTCTAATGGGCAAAACCATGTGCACTGCAGGTGGGGCAGACAGGGCCGGTGCAAGGGTGTTCAGCACCTCCCTGCAAACTATAAATTTGCGCCCTCCCTCCCATACTTAATAAAGGGACAGTGTGCACCGAAGTCGCACGCCGCAAGAAACGGGTGGGGTGTGGCCACACAATAGTACCAATTCAAATTACTCCACAAAGTAGCACAATCTTGTTCACATTACACCGCACATTGAGGGTCATTCCGACCCGTTCACACGCAGCGGTTCTTCGCTGTGGTGCAAATGGGCCGGATGCATTGTGCACGCGCGTCATTACCTGGCGACGGCTGTAGCCGGGATGCAACGTCGCCAGCGAGATATGTGATCGCATCGGCGATCGCATGAAGACGGACAGGCGGGAGGCGTTCCGGGCGGATACTCACCGTTTCCAGGCGTTTGGAGGGTGGATGTCTGACGTCACATCGGTACCTTCATCGCTGGATCCGTCTCACTGGTGAGTAGCTGCGCGGCTGGTCTTGTTTTGCTTTAAACTTTTTTAGCATAGCAGGGCTGCACTAGCCCTGCTATGCTAAAATACACTCCCCACATAAGGTTGATCGCATGAGCAGCAAAAAGTTGCTACGTGCAATCAACTCGGAATGACCCCCATAGTGCACAGAGGGGACTATATGCGCCTCTGTTGGTATTTTGACTGTCAGGATTCCTGTATTGGTCTCCTGACTGCTGGAATCCCAAACATGTAATCATACCAAATATGTCTAGTCAACAAATGTGGCAGGCTGGGAGTGCAGTGCTTAACTTACTGTACTGCCGAACACAGACCTGCTATCCTCTGACATGCACGGCATCACTGGTGTGTGTGGTTGAGCTCCCTTTCTGCTGGGTGGAGGCTTGGAGCCTTTTCTCGCTCTAACAGCTGTGCCAGAGGGCTTTCTGTAATGCAGGACAGCTGTGATGGGTAATGCACTTAGGGGGATGGGGCCACAGGTGACAAGTGTCCCCACAGAGAATCTTCCCACTATAGGTGACCCTGCCATACCACTGTATACCGCCCCACTTTGAGCACTGTATGTCTATCTAGCTACTTTATATATATATATATATATATATATATATAGATAGATAGATAGTCAGTTAAACAAACAGATACAGATAGACATCATAAACAGACACGTAGATAATATAGATAGATAGATAGATAGATAGATAGATAGATAGATGATCACACATAAAAAGAAAACTGACTTTAGTTCCTCTGTGCTGGTCGCTGGCAGTATCACTTTTGTTCCGAGTCCTGGCAGGTGATGAGATGGCTCCGTCCATGGAGATGGGGGCATCTAGTGGCTCCTGGCAGTACTGCAGTCAGCAGTGACTGCAGCTCTCTGCTTCGGAAGCGGTCCTTTGTTGGTCCCGTCCCCACACCTCCTCCTGATAGCGTCACTGCGCTGACACAGGATGGGAGGAGGTGACATGAGTGGCGGGGCTGGAGTTGGGGGAATAGAAGATCCGCGATCCAAGCTGCTTGTACAGTGATAGGCGCAGCGGCAGCCGGCAACAACAGTGCACAGTGAAGGAATGAAGAGCAGGAAGAGCGCCTCTCCTGCCTGGCGCCTACCTGCACTGCATCCCTTCGCTGAGCGGGTTCTGCCGGCTCTGGGGGCAGATATAACGTGCAGAGAGAGTTAGGTTTTGGTGGGTTATATTGTTTCTGTGCAGAGTAAATACTGGCTGCTTAATTTTTACACTGTAATTATATTTCAGTTTGAACACACCCTTCCAAATCTAACTCCCTCTGCACATGTTATATCTGCCCCACCTGCACTGCACATGGTTTTGCCCATTAGAAAAAAATGTTGCTGCTGCGATCAGGTCTGAATTAGGCCCATTATTTTAGTGGAGGATCAACAAAAGTAAACAGAAATTTCTCAATAGGTTAACTTTAGCATTTGGCAAGGTAAGTGACACCAGGGTGTTTGAACTCAGCCAACTCTTGCATGTCAAGGTATAGACAAGTTTGAAGCCATAAGGCCAGGAAACATGTAACTAATATAAACATTTCCATTCTGGCAGGTGTTTGGTGGTACAGGTTGAGTATCCCTTATCCAAAACGCTTGGGACCAGAGGTATTTTGGATATGGGATTTTTCCGTATTTTGGAATAATTGCATACCATAATGAGATATCATGGTGATGGGACCTAAGTCTAAGCACAGAATGCATTTATGTTACATATACACCTTATACACACAGCCTGAAGGTCATTTTAGCCAATATTTTTTATAACTTTGTGCATTAAACAAAGTGTGTCTACATTCACACAATTAATTTATGTTTCATATACACCTTATACACACAGCCTGAAGGTCATTTAATACAATATTTTTAATAACTTTGTGTATTAAACAAAGATTGTGTACATTAAGCCATCAAAAAACAAAGGTTTCACTATCTCACTCTCACTCAAAAAAGTCTGTATTTCGGAATATTCCGTATTTCGGAATATTTGGATATGGGATACTCAACCTGTATTTTCTGCATTCTAAAGTGATAATGCATTCCATTAGTGTATTATTAAAGGAAATGTAATGCTCTGACAGTGAGATCACTATAGTCTTCCAGGGGAATAGTTTACCATTTACTTTAATAAATGCACCCTGTCTAAATTGTAATAAAATTAGCATTAATGAAATATACACATAAGCAAATACATGCTATTTATATATCTGTAAAAAAAAATACATTTTATATATAAAATCCCCTTGATGAAGTCCTTTGCATTGGGACGAAACGCGTCAGGAGTTACCCTGGACCCTCTTTTGATGGACGGATAAGCTTTTATATCAATTGTTTCTTGTACGTGTGATACCTGCTTGTTTTAAACCGTGGTTTCATTTATGTACTAAAGTAAATGTGAAGGGAGATATCCTGGACCCTATTTTTATGGTCAGATAAGCTTCTATATCATTTGTTTCTTGTACGTGCGGATACCTGCTCGTTTTAAACCGTGGATATATTTTATGTACTTAATTAAATGCGAAAAATTATCTTTTTACTACGCTATTGTGGAGTGTGATATTCTGGGCACATTTCCAATTAACACTCACTAAGTAGAAAAATGCTATAAGTACATATAGGTTTAAAGGGTACACACTATTGGTTGTTTCTTTTTCTCTTTTGCATATTACTGTGATGATATTGGTCTGAGGACCGAAGATTCCTATCTGAGATAAGTGCTTGTCCCATTTTTTTTCACAAAATTTCATTCTATGTCCCCACCGTCATTTTCTAGGCGTTATTAGGCGCTGATTACTTCTATTTTTTACACATTCTAATCGCCATAATTTGTTATCAGCTTCCACCCACGTTTGTGAGGAATGCATGTGAAAATATTTTAATTATAAGAAAATATTTTAATATTTTACTACAGATTATATTTGATCCACATGAGCGCACACTTATACATTTTGACTATATATATATATATATATATATATATATATAATTAGTCTTAGCAAATTTGGAACACATAGCAGATCGTCTTACCACCACTCTGTCGTGTACCAAATTTTAGGTTGCAGGGACAAAGACTGTTCCCATAGATTCTAGGTTGTGCTGCAATACAATGCTCTGTATTGTGTTCATAAATCAATCATGATGAAACCTGGCAATATAATAATACTTGCAAGAAGACGAGGATTAATATCATGGAGAGGGTTGTGGAAACATTTTTGTTGATAGATAGAAATTAAAGGGAGGGGCGGAAAGGACGTGATATTCCGGTGCCCACCCAAAACATGGCAATGAGAGCTGGAAGTGAGAAGATACAAAGAATCTGAAAGTGGTTTCGACAGATGCTTGGAGATCCCCAGCATCTCAGGGGACAATGCTGGTCGTACAGTCCGGGTAACTCCTTCAGTAAGTGGATGTTTGGCAGGCATTACAGCTTAGAACCAAATTATCTGCACAAATTTATGTAAAATAATCAACATATATATATATATTTTCTACAATGTCTGTGAAATATGAATACTTTTTAAATTTACATTTGTATGTTTTTAAAGTCAGTGGTGAGCGTGTATCGCTGCCAGCCAATCTAGACATACAGGGTCTTGTGTTAAGTTCAGAACACATCCAGCTGAGGCTACAGATTTATACCTCAACTAATCATGGTATGAGGCAAGGGTGGCTATAAATGTAGCATACAAATAATGTGCAGCCTTATTTTCATGTTGACGTTCGTCCTCCAATCTCTGAATCTCTCTGCACATTTTACATTTGTTCCTCCTGCAGCGCGATATGATGCAAAATTGTATCCTCTAACTCTAAATAAGGGCCACAAGGCTTTCTGGATTTAAAGGATCCTAATACAATATTATGGTGAAAACATAAATTGTTTTCTGGTAATGACTACAAGTTTTTTCAAGCTCACCCTAATATGTGTTGGAATGCTTAATTGGATAGTGAAGCTTGGGTACATGTAGAGTATTTGTGTTTATTGATGTAGAAATTGGTGAACTCATGCCCCTAATTATTCCCAAGATAGCAATACCTTCCATCCAGACAATGATCCCAACTGGATAGTAAAATACCCTACTCCCCTTCCCATCAGAAGCCATTTTCTTGGTTTGCAGATCCATGGGTTTCCCTGTAGGATGTAGGCATATGTGTTGCGGGTATGCAGTTAGTAAAATAGCGCGTTAAATACACTTTGCATTTGTTTCACTTTTCACTCGTCTCTGTAAGCCAGAGGCAGTTTCTTGTCCTCAGCAAAATGTCCATGAGTGCATTGTGTAAGTCTTATTCTTTGGGGCTATAAACTTTTTTTTTTTCACAAGGTTGTCCATACAGCTGTGTTGTTTTTGTTGTTATTAGTACTGTAAGCACAGCATTTCCAGCCTTATTATTTTTTACATATATGGAAAAAATTGCATATCAAATCTTTATTTTTGTAATCTTTTTATTGTTGTGTATAGAGCTGGTGCTGCAGAGATGGACACAGTGCCGTATCTGTTATCTCTAAATTATGCGAAGGCAGCAGGAGGCATCTCGTCCAATAGACACCTCCTGCAGGCTTCCGTGATCTGCAGCATTGGATCACTTGCATGAACATCAGCCATGTTGTTTATGCTACCTGGGCCAGGAAGTCCATGTGGGATGATGTAGACATCGGCAACAGCACGCTTACAACATTGGTGTGATGTGGTATTTAGCAGCACATAAGATATGGTGGACCATTTTGTTGACAGACTGGGCACACAAAAGTAAATTGGCAGGAATCTAAAAAGAAATCAGGGCAGTGACCTTACCATAGTCCAAAATGTCCACCAAATGTGTATA
Organism: Pseudophryne corroboree; assembly: GCF_028390025.1. Classification (NCBI taxonomy): domain Eukaryota; kingdom Metazoa; phylum Chordata; class Amphibia; order Anura; family Myobatrachidae; genus Pseudophryne; species Pseudophryne corroboree. The sequence continues at coordinate 206,486,086 of NC_086450.1, read as the reverse complement.
ATCGTTCCATTACATCTCACTTTAACTGAAAATGATTCTCAGTTTAATTCCTATAGCCAGCAAAAACATTTATATTTCAGTCTGGGAGTTCTACAAAGAGAAAAAGAATTGGATTTTAGTGGTTGCACTCCACCCCCACAGTTTATTGTTTAAAATACTATTTATTTCATTTTGTTAAAATTAGGTATAGATATACCTCCCTTATCTTAGTGTCTGTAGGGCTAGGTTATGTAATTTTTTATTTATTTTCTATTCAGCCTTGTTATAGGCCGAGTAAAGCGAAGTATAAAAGAAAAAATAAAGAAAAATGTGTTGAAAATAAATTAAATGTGTATAAGTGAATAAGTATTAAAAATATTTTGTACCCGTTCTATTGTGTGGATGTAATTTATTGTAGACTTCTGCTGATATTAATTCCTGATCTTGTTACCAGTGCCTTGTAAATACCAAATTGCTTTCTAACAAATATTTAAATGCCCACTCTAATATATACTGCAGACGCCAGGCGCATCTTATTACCTTATATGATAAAAGTGTGCTGTACATCGCAAAACCCTGCATCCCATAAGAGAAAACAATACACCCACACATCTGAGTTCCAAAGCTCATTGATGTATATATTTGTTATTAAAAGGATATGGATTCAATATATTACAATGTACAGTATACATATAGTTTCATGGTTACAACTCATACAGTAAGCAGTTAATACAAAATACATACAGTTACAGGCCAGCAATAAAATTACCATATCTTTCAATGCATCCTCCTCTTAATATCTCTCTCTCTCTGCAAATAAATACAGGAACTGATCTGGCAGCAACTCCATCATCGTCTGATACAAAACCAACTGAGAACTGTGTGTCTCTGCAATGTGTTATCTAGTTTTGGGGGAGGGAACTTTCTCATTCATGATGAGTCACTAGTTTATTTGTATGCTAAACAGGTTCAACCTTGAAGACATCAAAAGGGGCTGGCCTGAGCTTCCTGCCCACTATCCTAATGAGAGTGATTTTAGCTTTCATACATTTAATCATAACTATTTGTTGCAATGTCCTACAACTTAATAACAAGTATCAAATTAATCTACACATTAATCTGCTTGTTTTGATACCAAATATGACAGGTGTATCTTGCTTCCTTCAAATAATACACATACATGACATTACTTCATTATATAATTTTAAATCATTAAGATGTCTGGCGCTTGATATTATTATAATTATGTACTGTATGAAATAAGTGTCGAATCCATCTCTGTGGCATGTCCGTGTAAATGTGTGTGTTACTATATATTACTGTGCTCGCTGCGCGTATTTGCAAGTATAGCGACTTATATGTGTGTAGAGTTTGTATGTTCTTTCTATGTAATATTTTTTACTTCGACAGTCCACCCTTTGGCAGTAAACAATAACTGCCATCAATTATTAACATAAGAAAAAAATATTTCGGACAATAATCGGTGACCTAGACACAAGTATGTATTCATTTCGCAAATCAGACACTTGACTATATTTGGGGAAGACAGGGAGGAGGACAAAACATCCTCTATATGCACTCGGCGGTCACGGGACCACTGGTTGGGTGTGGGACAACATTCAACCTATAGAGTATGCTGGGACAGTGCTTTGGCCTATAATGTCTGATTTGCGACGAACATTTCACACAGACATGTACCCACATCTTTGTACACTGATGTTTGGATTCGATTGAGGTTCTGCTGGGTAGATGAAGAAGACACAAACAAATCGTGAAAGTGACATATAAAATTTTCATGATCTACATATTCCTATCATTTTCTGAACATTGTTTCCATTTCTGGAACGTATGCTAGGTCTGTTTAAAACTTGAACAAGGGTTATAAGTAGTGTCCTTCCTAAATAACATAAACCTTTGGAGTTCGGGGAGAGCCACTCATAAACCTTTCTTCCACATATATTAATGAGCTCTTTATCTGCAATGTGTGAATAGCCATTGTCTGATTGTTCCTGTTTACCTCTGAACTCCATAACTACTAGACCTTTGATTTTCCTCTGACTTTAACAAACTGATCGGCTAATCCTGGGATCCTTTAAGGAAATCACTCCTTCCTCCAAAACCAGTTCCACTCCCACACTCGACTCCTTATAAAAAAAAAACCTTGCAAAAATAGAATGTCCTGAAAAAAAATGTTTGGTAGCGGGAAAGAGAGAAAAGAGATCAAAACAACTCTTGTTCATAACAAATCAATTACAATGACTGGTCTTTCTGCAATCCTTTAGTACGCTCAGGTAGTGTTCAACAGTGCCGCCTCAGTCTTCACGGAACAGAGTCTCTGGTGATACTTTTGCGATCTCACTCCATTTACGAGTTCCTTCCGGACTACCGACTTTCCTATAATGGGAATCGTGGACCCAAGTCTCTCTCTCGGCTACTTTCACTGGGATAGTGCTGTCAACAAAACTTGGTATGGTCCTTCCCACCTGTCTATTAGGCAACCTGAGCGTAAGAACAATCACACAGTCTCTTGGTTCACAATCAAGACAGTATTTGGCATACCAGCAATTAACAGTTTCAAGTTCTTTTGTCAAGTTCTCAAATGCTGGCTCATCTCAATAAGGTACTGTACTGTCACCTCATTGGTGTATTTCTGATCATTGTGCGGATCAATCATGACATGAGGTTGTCTTCCAAAAAGACACAAATACCAAAACAAAAACACATTTCGAAGAGGGTGATTCGTTAAGTGAAGATCTGGGAGTGGTTCTGATGCTACATGTTACTAGTGGCAGTATCTATGATCACAATAGTACAATTTCAAGCTTTTCTCCTACTTCTAGGGGTACCATTATCTACACACAAATTTCTGCGCAATTTTTCTTTGCGGTAAACACAGCAGCATCCGTGGCGGCAGGAAATGCCTCTACCCAGTTTGAGAAAACATCAGTGCACACCAATACATAACAATAATTCCTAAAGGGTGTTAACTGTACGAAGTTGATTTGTATTTCCCGAAAAGATCCGTCTGCAGGAGGGATATGGGATGGCTCTGTTGGTATTGCCTTACCAATATTCTTCCTCAGGCAAGTAAGACAGGTCATTGCTCTCTTACCTGCATGAGAATAGAATCCTGGCGCACACCAGTAGGCTCTCATCAGCTTGCACATACCCTCTTTGCCTAGATGAGTCAGACCGTGTGCCACCTCAGCTAGACTTGGAAGGTATGCTCTGGGGCTGGCCTGGCCAACCTGTGGCTCTCCAGCTGTTGTGAAACTACACGTCCCAGCATGCCCTGCCACAGTTTTATTACTGGGTAGTGGTAATACTGTGGCAGGGCATGCTGGGATATGTAGTTTCACAACAGCTGGAGAGCCACAGGTTGGCCAGGCCTGCTCCGGGGGCTACTGGCTTACCGTGTCCACCTGTCCACAGTTCTGAGGACTCCTGGCCATACCCCTTTGTCCTCCAGACTGCCTTTTCCTGTAGGGAACACAAATTTTTCATTTTAATTTACTATCGTGTGTTTGCAATGTAGAGTACCATGAGCATAACTCAAAAAAAAAAAAAAAAGAAACCTCTCTAGAGGAGAGAAGGAAGAAAATGAAAAAGAAAATGTCAGGTTTGCCATTCACCAACAGGCATATCAGTGTCTATACAATATTCCCATTCTCCACCCTTTGTGCATGACAAGGCACACTGCAGTAATACTGGTGTTATCGTGCTGTTGAGATATACTGGGTTTGGGCAGAACTCTGAAGGAATTAGGCATGTGGAGTTTGAACTGTACTTGGGTCCATGTATTGTACCACCTGTGTGAACGCAAAAGATGAAGAGGAAACTGTAGAGAAACAGTATAGAGGTTGGTGACAGATGAGTTTGTGGAGGTGAAGATTTTATAAAAATTTGACAACTGGATTGGGCACTACGGGGAAGTGATTCTCTACTTGGTCTATACCCCTTAAAAAAAATCTGTGTTTATCGTATCACTATTGGGACTTTACCAGCCATCAATCCAGTGTCCTGTCCATCCTAAATTCATAGGGAACCCGGTATCTGAGATAATTTCCTCTACCTGTGATGGACATGCATCTAGAACAGTGATATGTAACATTAGTCTTTGAGGGGTGTCTAACATGCTTTGTACTTCCTGAGCGGGAGCACAGTATATGTATATCATATCTAACAAAATTAAGTTAATTAGGGGCCATTTCTGCTAGGAAAAAGAAGCAAAAGTTTAGAGGCCCCATCTTAACCCCAGCAAGTTTTGTCAAAGGGTAATGTTGCATTTATTTTGTTCTTCCCATTAGCCGAATCTGTGTTTTCTATATGGCTTATGATTCCTTACTATATGTCCCTTGGTCCCGTCTATGTGTTTAATAATGTGGCTTGTGTTTTCTGTCTAGGGGGTCTATATTGACTATGTGTTCTACTCCTACAATCTCTGGCAAAATGCCCTTCCTTTCTACAAGTGTAACATATTATTGACCATTAGGGATCTGGGGTTTGGACTGATGGGTCTTTCCTGTATGTGCTAGTATACTTACCGTCCTCAACCTCTCCACCTGTTGTTCTCTGCGCCTAGCACTATTCTTGTGATGTTCAATAGCACACTCTCGAAGATTAGCTAATGTGACCCCTTTCCAATTTGGCAAAGAAGTCTGCACCCTGACCCTCAATGCCTTATTGAGCCATTAGCACAGAGACAGCCACCTCCCATTTGCCGAATTAGTGTTTACCAATGGAGAGTTTTCTATTACTGCAAGAGACAAAAAAAAAAAAAAGTTTAGTTTAACAAGCTTCTAGGTCATGCAACGTATTCATTCAATCCTTCTCATCCCGTATTAAGGGTCTGTACATGGTCCAACAAACATTTACGAGCTCATCTTGACTAGGGGCATTACTAGGAATGAATACTTCTTATATGGTAACTGAAAGAAATACCCGGGGGTTACCTTGTCTCTGTCCGCTTTCCTACTGGCAAATACTAATGTGCGGACAGGTTTTTTTTCTCCATTTCTGATGTTACTTTCTTGATTTTTTTTTTTGTTTTATTTTTGGGTTTTACTATATACAGATGTAGCCACCTTTATCTTGACCGATTCTCCGCCTAGATGGGCGTTTAGTCACGCTAAGTCGATAGCTTAGCTTGCTGAGTTTAATCACAAGCAGGCGCGTTGAGGCGATTCTAGATACTCAGCATGCATTACACATCTCCACCACTGGGTGGCTAATGCTCCACTAATCCAGTACTTTCGATCGTATAGCGGCGGATTGATTTACAGCTCTGGCAAATGGTCAGTGACGACAGTAATGTTAATAGATGCTGACCAATGGTCAGACGGTGAGAGTTCTCAATATCAATAAAAAGTTTATACAGACACAAACGAACATGTTAAAACACTTGTGTATGCAGATGCAAGATTGTGTATGGAGACGCAACTAATTGTGTACAAGAAAGTATGTACAATGCATAAACACCGTGCTTTTGAAATACATGTACAGTATGAGCGTCCGAGTTCCCGTGACATTCACTATTATAATATTTTTCTTTGTTATACCTTTAATGGAAGGGTGCACACAGGTTTCCCATAAATCTTGACTTGTAACCTGATCGGAACTCCCTACCTGTCTACTGCATGGACTGTGCAGGCTCCCAGGGGGGAAGGGGAAAGTGGGATGGGGGTAGGGCGAGGCAGTGGAAAATACCGCGTTCAAAGAACGGGCCAATGCTGAAGGAGCGTCAGAATCCCCTAGCTAAAATACACAGGGTCGATAGGGATAAGCGAGGTCTATGCACATAACGATACACCAGACCCCATCGCATCACAAAGTGACAAAATGTCCGAGGCACATGAACCCCTGCCTTGTAGCATGTGCATAGACCTTGCTTAACCCTATCGCCCCTGTGTATTTTAGCTAGGGGATTCCGACGCTCCTCCAGCAAAGCCCCGTAGGCTGCAAAACCTATGCCATCACTCACTCCATAGCTGAGTGCTGACACAAGGCGGATGTTTATGTGCCTTGAACATTTTGTCACTTTGTGATGCGATGGGGTCTGGGGTATCGTTAAGTGCATAGACCTCGCTTATCCCTATCGACCCTATGTATTTTAGCTAGGGGATTCTGACGCTCCTTCAGCATTGCCCCATGACCTACAAAATCTGTGCTGTTACTTGCTCCATAGCAGAGGGCCTCCATGGGGCAAGGAGTCACACAGGTTAAGGTTCTATGCACCGTACAGTACACATACAATTCTGTAGCAGGGTAGACTCAATAGAAATGGCTACCACCTATGACTCCTTGCCCCATGGAGGCCCTAGGCTACAGAGCAAGTAACAGTCCAGATTTTGCAGGCTATGGGGCAATGCTGAAGGAGCGTCACAATCCCCTAGCTAAAATACACAGGGGCGATAGGAATAAGTGAGGTCTATGCACATTATGGTACACCGGACTCGATCGCATAGCACACTGGCAAAATGGCCAGCGCCCCTGAACCCCCAACATGTGGCAGGCAGCGCTCGGATATGGAGTGAGAGATGGTATAAGTTTTGCAGGCTACGGGGCAATGCTGAAGGAGCGTCACAATCCCCTAGCCAAAATACACCGGGGCGATAGAGGTAAGCGAGGTCTATGCACATTACGTTACACCGGGCTCAATCGCATAGCAAACTGACAAAACACAAGTTTTACATAAAGCAGGGCAAAGCTGCAGGAGTGTTTCTACTGTCAAGGTTCTATGCACCGTACGGTACACATTCAATTCTATAGCAGGGCAGACTCAATTGAAATGGCTACCGCCTGTGACTCCTAGCTCCATGGAGGCACTCGGCTATGGAGCAAGTAACAGCACAGATTTTGCAGGCTACGGGGCAATGCTGAAGGAGCGTCAGAATCCCCTAGCTAAAATACACAGGGGTGATAGGGATAAGTGAGGTCAGTGCACATAACGATACATCGCAAAGTTCCCCATGGTTTTGATTATGCCTTTTCTTTGAACACGGTATTTTCCACTGCCTCACCCTACCCCCATCCCACTTTCCCCTTCCCCCTGGGAGCCTGCAAAGTACATGCAGTAGACAGGGAGGGAGTTCCGATCAGGTTACAAGACATGTGCAACAGTATACTTCTGTATGTAGGAAAATCCCCCGCCCACTCTGATTTATGTGAAACCTGTGTGCACCCTTCCATTGAATGTATAACAAAGAAAAAAAATAATAATAAAGTGAATGTAACAGGAACACATTAAAAAAAAGGTTGGCACTACCTTCCCATTGGTGTTGGTTTATGCCTTAGGGGACTCGGACGCTAATACTTGTATTTCAAGAGCATGGCATTTTCCACTGCCTCTCCCTACCGCCATCGCCCTTCCCCCCCTGGGAGCCTGCACAGGTCATGCAGTGGACAGGGCGGGAGTTCAGGTCAGGTACAATACACAAATGCCGACGATCTACAGTACTGTGTTGCTCAGTTAGTTGCGTCGGAATACACTAATTTATACTCATTACGGCTGTGTATTTGTATATAGCGGAATGAATCGCTGCTGCAGATTTACTTTGATTTATGTGAAACCTGTGTGCACCCTTTCATTGAATGTAGAACAAAGAAAAAATAATAATAAAGTGAATGTCACGGGAACAGATAAAAAAAAAGGTTGGCACTTTGGGACTCTCAGCGTGGGAGGTGGGAGCCTTCATTGCTAGGTTGGTATGGAAGGGGAGACAATTAGCTAACAGAGGGTACCAACCCCAAGTTTCTGTGACCCCCACAAGGCTCATGGCAAGCGTCGGAACCCATGGTGGGTCTGAATTAACGGGCCCATTATAGTCCTGTATGCTTCCAACAAGATTGGTCATCCTGCTTCGAAGCAGACTATTGCACGCTGGATTTGTAGTACGATTCAGCAAGCTCATTCTTCGGCTGGGCTACCGGTGCCGAAATCAATGAAGGCCCATTCTACCAGGAAGGTGGGCTCATCTTGGGTGGCTGCCCGAGGGGTCTTGGCACTTCAGCTTTGCCGAGCAGCTACGTGGTCGGGTTCAAACACCTTTGCTAAGTTTTACAAGTTTGATACCCTGGCTGAGGAGGACCTCATGTTTGCTCAATCGGTGCTGCAGAGTCGTCCGCACTTTCCCGCCCGTGTTGAAGCTTTGGTATAGACCCCATGGTCCTTTTGGAGTCCCCAGCATCCTCTAGGACGTAAGAGAAAATAGGAGTTTAGTACCTACCGGTAAATCCTTTTCTCCTAGTCCATAGAGGATGCTGGGCGCCAATCCCAGTGCGGACGGTTACTTGCAGTGTGTTCTTATTAGTTGCATTGGTTTACAGACAGGTTGTGTATTTGTTGTTTCAGCTTGTTGCTGCAGTTAAATTCATACTGTTATCTGGTTTACTGTTACTCCGGTTGAACGGTATGTTTGTGGTGTGGGCTGGTATGTTTTAGCCCTTAGTTTGAACTAAAATCTTTTCCTCGAAATGTCCGTCTTTCCTGGGCACAGTTCCTATAACTGAGGTCTGGAGAAGGGGCATAAAGGGAGGAGCCAGTTCACACCCAGTTAAAGTCTTTTCAGTGTGCCCAAGCTCCTGCGGATCCCGTCTATACCCCATGGTCCTTTAGGAGCCCCCAGCATCCTCTACGGACTAGGAGAAAAGGATTTACCGGTAGGTGCTAAAATCCTATTTTTGGGCATGAAATACACTGGCAAACTGGGCACACACACCATTTTATACATTGCTATTTTGAATAAGTAGCTGTAGTTTTGCAAGGGTTAACTAATCTTGGGCCACAAATTTGACACCTGAAATCAACAAAGCATGGTCACTTGCATATGACCCACTTGCATTTTGCTTGTGCCAACACTGTTTTGGGCATGAAATACACTGGCAAGCTGGGCACACACACACACCCGTATTTTACCATTTTGAATAAGTAGCTGTAGTTTTGCAAGGGTTGACTAGTTTTGGGCTACAAATTTGACACCTGAAATCAACAAAGCATAGTCACTTACATATGACCTACTTGTATTTTGCTTGGCCTAACTTTGTTTTGGGCATGAAATACACTGGCAAAGTGGGTATTGCCATTTCTGCTGCGGGGTACACTGGGCTCCACAAGGATTAACATTGGGGGTGTAGAGTAGGATCTTGATCCGAGGCACCAACAGGCTCAAAGCTTTGACCTTCTTCCCAAGATGCATAGCGCCGCCTCCTATATCACTCCGCCTCCATGCACAGGAGCTCTGTTTGTAAGTTGGTGCCATGCAGTATGCAGGCACTTAACAGGGGGCTGCCTTAGGCAGCCTATTCAGAGCTTCATTTTAGAAGAAACAAGAAATCGTTGTACAGAAACTACAGGGCTGCTGCAGGCAAAGTCTCATAGACTTCCCTGCGTGCAGCTCCATCACCCCCAGTGGCGCTGTATACTCCCGCGCCCTGGTTGCCGGGTCACTGCAGCGGAGGCGCCGGCTTCTTCTAAACTTGAGTCACACACACGCCACGGGGCCGCAGACAAGGGGGAGGTAAGAGGCTCCTGTGCCCGCTATTTACCGCGATCCAGCGTGGCCGTAGGAGGTGGGCCGCGCGCGCGCTGGCGTAAACACTGAATACTGGGCAGCCGCTCCACTAGCCACCAGGGTCGACTCATGGGCACAGGTCAGGGGGGGAATTTTATATAAACCTCCATTTTTACACTGCCCGCACGCACCCGGTGGGGATGCCAGCAGGGGGACCAGGTCGGACCTGAGGCCCCTCCCCCCAGCCCTAGGGTGCCATTTCAGCAATGTTCCCGCCCTGGAGCTGCTTCTCTTTCCCTCACTCCCGGTCAGCAGCCATTACAGACAGAACCTAGCTGTTCCTGGGACTGCTAGGGCAAATCCTCTGTGGAACTGCCTGATTGCCAGTGCTGTGCTCCCTACAGGACACTTAAGTATTCTAGCTGTCACTGGGACGGTGTTAGTTAAGAAAGAGTGCATACATTCAGGGTTGTGTGATACAAACGCCCTGTGATATACATCCAGTGATTACTGTGCATTGTTATATCTATTGTTAACACATATAGCCATACTGAGTATTACTTTGTATTGCTAGTCCAGTGCAGTCTTATGGTACATAATTTCTGCATGGTACGCTTGTGAGTATATTTGTGTGTGTGCATGTAGCTGCTGCGTGGTTGCCTTATTTAAAGGTATTTCACTCAGCGTGCTACCCCTATATTGCTATACCTAGGGGGGGTAAGTGTTTCAGGTTTCTTTCTCTATAATATGGGATTGTATCACAAGATATACTTGCTGTGTATTTTAACTTGTGATTCATAGTTACTATATATATATATATATATATATATATTTCTCTAACGTCCTAAGTGGATGTTGGGACTCCGTAAGGACCTTGGGGAATAGCGGCTCCGCAGGAGACTGGGCACAAAAGTAAAAGCTTGAACTAGCTGGTGTGCACTGGCTCCTCCCCCTATGACCCTCCTCCAAGCCTCAGTTAGATTTTTGTGCCCGAACGAGAAGGGTGCATGCTAGGTGGCTCTCCTGAGCTGCTTAGAGTAAAATTTTATTTTAGGGTTTTTTATTTTCAGTGAGTCCTGCTGGCAACAGGCTCACTGCATCGTGGGACTAAGGGGAGAAGAAACGAACTCACCTGCGTGCAGAGTGGATTGGGTTTCTTAGGCTACTGGACATTAGCTCCAGAGGGACGATCACAGGTTCAGCCTGGATGGGTCCCGGAGCCGCGCCGCCGGCCCCCTTACAGAGCCAGAAGAACGAAGAGGTCCGGTGAAATCGGCGGCAGAAGACGTTCCTGTCTTCAACTAAGGTAGCGCACAGCACTGCAGCTGTGCGCCATTGCTCTCAGCACACTTCACACTCCGGTCACTGAGGGTGCAGGGCGCTGGGGGGGAGCGCCCTGAGACGCAATAAAAACAGAAATACCTTAGGATGGCAAAAGAAATACATCACATATAGCTCCTGGGCTATATGGATGTATTTAACCCCTGCCAGTTTTCCAGAAAAAAGCGGGAGATAAGGCCGTCGTGAAGGGGCGGAGCCTATCTCCTCAGCACACAAGCGCCATTTTCCCTCACAGTTCCGCTGGAAGGACGGCTCCCTGACTCTCCCCTGCAGTCCCTACAGAATCAGGGTAAAAACGAGAGAGGGGGGGCACTATTGGCAGCTAAATTATAAACAGCAGCTATAAAAGGGAGTAACACTTATATAAGGTTATCTCTATTGATATATATATAGCGCTCTGGTGTGTGCTGGCAAACTCTCCCTCTGTCTCCCCAAAGGGCTAGTGGGGTCCTGTCCTCTATCAGAGCATTCCCTGTGTGTGTGCTGGGTGTCGGTACGATTGTGTCGACATGTATGAGGAGGAAAATGATGTGGAAGCAGAGCAATTGCCTGTATTAGTGATGTCACCCCCTAGGGAGTCGACACCTGACTGGATGGTTGTATTTAAAGAACTACGTGACAATGTCAGCACTTTACAAAAAACTGTTGACGACATGAGACAGCCGACAAATCAATTAGTGCCTGTCCAGGCGTCTCAGACACCGTCAGGGGCGATAAAACGCCCGTTACAGTGGGTCGACACAGACCCAGACACGGATACTGAGTCCAGTGTCGACGGTGAGGAGACAAACGTAATGTCCAGTAGGGCCACACGTTACATGATCACGGCAATGAAGGAGGCATTGAACATTTCTGACACTACAAGTACCACAAAGAAGGGTATTATGTGGGGAGTGAAAAAACTACCAGTAGCTTTTCCTGAGTCAGATGAATTAAATGAGGTGTGTGATAAAGCGTGGGTTTCCCCCGATAAAAAAGTGCTAATTTCTAATAAATTATTGGCACTATACCCTTTCCCGACAGAGGTTAGGACGCGTTGGGAAACACCCCCTAGAGTAGATAAAGCGCTCACACGTTTATCTAAACAAGTAGCGTTACCGTCTCCTGATACGGCCGCCCTCAAAGAACCAGCGGATAGAAGGCTGGAAAATATCCTGAAGGGTATATACACACATACTGGTGTTATACTGCGACCAGCAATCGCATCAGCCTGGATGTGCAGTGCTGGAGTTGCGTGGTCGGATTCCCTGACTGAAAATATTGATACCCTGGATAGGGACAGTATATTACTAACTATAGAGCATTTGAAGGATGCATTACTATATATGCATGATGCACAGAGGGATATTTGCACCCTGGCATCAAGAGTGAGTGCTATGTCCATTTCTGCCAGAAGAGCGTTATGGACGCGACAGTGGTCAGGGGATGCGGATTCCAAACGACATATGGAAGTATTGCCGTTTAAAGGGGAGGAGTTATTTGGGGCCGGTCTATCGGACCTGGTGGCCACGGCAACGGCCGGAAAGTCCACCTTTTTACCCCAGGTCACCTCTCAGCAGAAAAAGACACCGTCTTTTCAAACTCAGTCCTTTCGTCCCCATAAGTACAGGCGGGCAAAAGGCCACTCATTTCTGCCCCGGGGCAGAGGAAGAGGAAAAAGACTGCACCAGGCAGCCTCTTCACAGGAGCAGAAGCCCTCCTCTGCTTCTGCCAAGTCTTCAGCATGACGCTGGGGCTTTACAAGCGGACTCGGACACGGTGGGGGCCCGTCTCAAAAATTTCAACGCGCAGTGGGCTCACTCGCAAGTGGACCCCTGGATTCTGCAGGTAGTATCACAGGGGTACAAACTGGAATTCGAGACGTCCCCCCCTCGCCGGTTCCTGAAGTCTGCTCTACCAAAGTCCACCTCCGACAGGGAGGCAGTTTTGGAAGCCATTCACAAGCTGTATTCCCAGCAGGTGATAATCAAGGTACCTCTCCTACAACAGGGAAAGGGGTATTATTCCACGCTGTTTGTGGTACCGAAGCCGGACGGCTCGGTGAGACCAATTTTAAATCTAAAATCCTTGAACACTTACATAAAGAGGTTCAAATTCAAGATGGAGTCACTCAGAGCAGTGATAGCAAACCTGGAAGAAGGGGACTATATGGTGTCTCTGGACATCAAAGATGCTTATCTCCACGTCCCAATCTACCTTTCTCACCAAGGGTACCTCAGGTTTGTAGTACAAAACTGTCATTATCAGTTTCAGACGCTGCCGTTTGGATTGTCCACGGCACCTCGGGTCTTTACCAAGGTAATGGCCGAAATGATGATTCTTCTTCGAAGAAAAGGCGTTTTAATTATCCCTTACTTGGACGATCTCCTGATAAGGGCAAGGTCCAGGGAACAGTTAGAAGTCGGAGTAGCACTATCTCAGTTAGTGTTACGTCAGCACGGGTGGATTCTAAATATTCCAAAATCGCAGCTGATTCCAACGACACGTCTCCTGTTCCTAGGAATGATTCTGGACACAATCCAGAAAAAGGTGTTTCTCCCAGAGGACAAGAAAAAGGGATAGAAAGGATTGTCTCTTGGTTGGCGCACAAAGAGAAGAAATATTGATTTGATTTTTTATTTTAAATATTTTGAATAAATATAAAATATAACTTTTATTATCAACAAATAAAAAGGAGATGTGAAATATATGAGATAATATTTTCCAATGAAATATACCTTTATAAGGAATAAAAAATGTATTAAAATGACAAACTATACACAGTGAATAGAATTTAATACATTTTTTATTCCTTATAAAGGTATATTTCATTGGAAAATATTATCTCATATATTTCACATCTCCTTTTTATTTGTTGATAATAAAAGTTATATTTTATATTTATTCAAAATATTTAAAATAAAAAATCAAATCAATATTTCTTCTCTTTGTGCGCCAACCAAGAGACAATCCTTTCTATCCCTTTTTCTTGTTCTCAATCTTATTGTCTGTGGCAGCACCCCCAATACAGTATTAGGTATAGTAACCAGAGTATGTGTATTATTTGGGGCTTTCTTTATATTTAAAAGAACATATTGACTTTTAACTTGTGCAGAGGGTATTCCCCGTCCCCTTTTCCTTGTTGAGTTTCTCCCAGAGGAGAAGGCCAGGGAGTTATCCGAGCTAGTCAGGAATCTCCTAAAACCAGGCCAGGTGTCAGTGCATCAGTGCACGAGGGTACTGGGAAAAATGGTGGCTTCTTACGAAGCGATTCCATTCGGAAGATTCCATGCAAGAACGTTTCAGTGGGATCTTCTGGACAAATGGTCCGGATCGCATCTTCAGATGCATCAGCGGATAACCCTGTCGCCAAGGACAAGGGTGTCTCTTCTGTGGTGGCTGCAGAGTGCTCATCTACTAGAGGGCCGCAGATTCGGCATTCAGGATTGGATCCTGGTGACCACAGATGCCAGCCTGAGAGGCTGGGGAGCAGTCACACAGGGACAAAATTTCCAGGGCTTGTGGTCAAGCATGGAAACATCTCTTCATATAAACATTCTGGAACTAAGGGCCATTTACAATGCCCTAACTCAAGCAAAACCCCTGCTTCAGGGTCAGGCGGTATTGATCCAATCGGTCAACATCACGTCAGTCGCCCACGTAAACAGACAGGGCGGCACGAGAAGCAGGAGGGCGATGGCAGAAGCTGCAAGGATTCTTCGCTGGGCGGAGAATCATGTGATAGCACTGTCAGCAGTGTTCATTCCGGGAGTGGACAACTGGGAAGCGGACTTCCTCAGCAGACACGACCTTCACCCGGTGGAGTGGGGACTTCATCCAGAAGTCTTCCAAGAGATGGTAAACCGTTGGGAAAAACCAAAGGTGGACATGATGGCATCCCGTCTCAACAAAAAACTAGACAGATATTGCGCCAGGTCAAGGGACCCTCAGGCAATAGCGGTGGACGCTCTGGTAACACCATGGGTGTACCAGTCAGTGTATGTGTTCCCTCCTCTGCCTCTCATACCAAAAGTACTGAGAATTATAAAAAGGAGAGGAGTAAGAACTATACTCGTGGTTCCGGATTGGCCAAGAAGGACTTGGTACCCGGAACTTCAAGAGATGCTCACGGAGGACCCGTGGCCTCTACCTCTAAGAAAGGACCTGCTCCAGCAGGGACCTTGTCTGTTCCAAGACTTACCGCGGCTGCGTTTGACGGCATGGCGGTTGAATGCCGGATCCTGAAGGAAAAAGGCATTCCAGAAGAAGTCATCCCTACCCTGATAAAGGCCAGGAAGGATGTAACCGCGAAACATTATCACCGCATTTGGCGAAAATATGTTGCGTGGTGTGAGGCCAAAGAGGCCCCTACAGAGGAATTTCAACTGGGTCGCTTCCTACATTTCCTGCAAACAGGACTGTCTATGGGCCTAAAATTAGGGTCCATTAAGGTTCAAATTTCAGCCCTGTCGATTTTCTTCCAAAAAGAACTGGCTTCTGTGCCTGAAGTCCAGACGTTTGTCAAAGGGGTACTGCATATACAGCCTCCTTTTGTGCCCCCGGTGGCACCTTGGGATCTCAATGTGGTTTTGGGGTTCCTAAAATCACATTGGTTTGAACCACTCACCACTGTGGAATTAAAATATCTCACATGGAAGGTGGTAATGCTGTTAGCCCTGGCTTCAGCCAGGCGTGTCTCAGAATTGGCGGCTTTATCTTATAAAAGCCCTTACCTGATTTTTCACACGGATAGGGCAGAATTGAGGACTCGTCCTCAATTTCTCCCAAAGGTGGTTTCAGCGTTTCACGTGAACCAGCCTATTGTGGTGCCTGCGGCTACTAGGGACTTGGAGGACTCCAAGTTACTGGACGTAGTCAGGGCCCTGAAAATATATATTTCCAGGACGGCTGGAGTCAGGAAATCTGACTCGCTGTTTATCCTGTATGCACCCAACAAGCTGGGTGCTCCTGCTTCTAAGCAGACGATTGCTCGTTGGATTTGTAGTACAATTCAGCTTGCACATTCTGTGGCAGGCCTGCCACAGCCAAAATCTGTAAAAGCCCATTCCACAAGTAAGGTGGGCTCATCTTGGGCGGCTGCCCGAGGGGTCTCGGCTTTACAACTTTGCCGAGCAGCTACTTGGTCAGGGGCAAACACGTTTGCTAAATTCTACAAATTTGATACCCTGGCTGAGGAGGACCTGGAGTTCTCTCATTCGGTGCTGCAGAGTCATCCGCACTCTCCCGCCCGTTTGGGAGCTTTGGTATAATCCCCATGGTCCTTACGGAGTCCCCAGCATCCACTTAGGACGTTAGAGAAAATAAGAATTTACTTACCGATAATTCTATTTCTCATAGTCCGTAGTGGATGCTGGGCGCCCATCCCAAGTGCGGATTGTCTGCAATACTTGTATATAGTTATTGTTACAAAATTCGGGTTATTATTGTTGTGAGCCATCTTTTCAGAGGCTCCTTCGTTTATCATACTGTTAACTGGGTTCAGATCACAGGTTGTACGGTGTGATTGGTGTGGCTGGTATGAGTCTTACCCGGGATTCAATATCCTTCCTTATTATGTACGCTCGTCCGGGCACAGTATCCTAACTGAGGCTTGGAGGAGGGTCATAGGGGGAGGAGCCAGTGCACACCAGCTAGTTCAAGCTTTTACTTTTGTGCCCAGTCTCCTGCGGAGCTGCTATTCCCCATGGTCCTTACGGAGTCCCAGCATCCACTACGGACTATGAGAAATAGAATTATCGGTAAGTAAATTCTTATTATATATATATATATATATATATATATATATATATAATATCTTGAACTCCTGGTTTGTGCTGTCATGGACTCACTTTACCGAGTGTTCTTGCTAGGTATATTGCTGCTACACCTTGTACCAGGTTGCCCTATATTGTGCACATTGTTATGTCTGCTAAACGTGGCAACGACACTGGGGCTTCTCCCACACTGCGTGGTAGTGAGGCCGCAGACGTGATGGAGTATATTATGGCAGCTGAGAGTTCAGGTTCAGGGGGTTCCTTACCCCCCAGTGGGTTGGTAGCACCTGTGGCATCACAGGGCCCACCTTGGGCTACGTTTTCCACACTGTTAAACAAGCTTGTAACTAAATTGGCACCCCCTGTCGGACCACCTGTGCCGATGCAGCAGTTTATGGTCCCTGCTATTAATCCACCATGGGTAGATCAAATCTCCACTCAGTTACAGCGTTTGAACCGGTCACTGACTAAATCTAAGTGCACTCTCGCCCGCCTAAGACTAAGTCGTCTTCTCAACGGGCCATTACCTGCTCCCAATCCACTGCTATACCAGACACTTCCTCTGAGGAGGATGGTGCATATACTGATCCCACAGACACTGATATAGATGTTTCTGATGGGGAAGGGAACTCATTGGTGCATGTCCCGGATTTGATTGAGGCAAGTAGGCTAATTCTTCAGGTGTCTGATGATCCTGAGCCTGAGGCTGTTAAACAAGTTTTACCTCATTCTCAACTCCTGGCTGACATACGTCAGGACTCATGGGATAATCCGGGACCGGAATTCACACCACATAAGAGACTGTTGGCTCGCTATCCTCTCTCTGCGGAGCTATGTAAAAGATTTGGAAACTCCTCCCCCTGTAGATTCTCATGTGGTGTGCATGGTAGTTTCCTCTGCTCTGCCAGTAACTACCGTCACCTCTCTGAAGGAACTGATGGATAGTCGTGTGGAGGGTTGTTTGAAAGTGATTTACACCCTAACGGGGGCTGTGCATAGGCCAACCAATGCAGCAACTTGTGCTGCTGAAGCTGTTGAGGCGTAGGCTGAGAAGTTAGAGGCGGAGCTGCCTTTCAACGCACCTGAGCATGCTCGACAATGTCTCTCGTATATTATCACGGCTTCTCTGTACCTTAAGGAGGCGGCCTCCGATGCCGGGGTGCTGGCGGCCAAGCTACTATTACGTCCGTCTTGGCCAGACGTATCCTTTGGTTGAGATCCTGGTCGGTGGATATGGATTCCAAGAAAACCCTGGAGGTGCTTCCTTTCAAGGGAGACATTCTCTTTGGAGAAGACCTCAATAAGATTGTGGCTGATCTGGCTACTGCTAAAACAGCTTGCCTACCTAGTACGGCTCCTTCCACGCAGAAGGCTAAAAGTACTTTCCCTCGGACCTTTCGTCCTCCAGGTAAAGCAAAAGGTCAGGCATACCCAAAGCAAGCTGCTGCTTTCAGACCTGCCAGGCCCAGACCGAAGTGGGCCTGGGCTGCCCGTCAGCCTGCTTCCAAATCTGACAAGCAAGACGCATGATGTGGCGGGCCTCCCTCTGGGGGATCCCAGGGTGGGGGGGGGCGACTTCTAGGTTTGGCCCGGGAATGGTGGTCTTCAACTTCCGATGCCTGGGTAAGGGAAGTCGTCGCTCGAGGTTACGCCGTACCCTTCAAGAATCGTCCCCCTCATCGTTTTGCCTGGCAGATGTTACTCTGGACCCGGCAGAGGCATACACTCTGCATTCGGTGGTACATTCCCTCCTGACCACAGAAGTGGTAGTACAGGTGCCTCTGTCTCAGAGAGGCAAGGGGTACTTTTCATCGCTGTTCCTAGTCCCGATCCTGAATGGGTCCTCGTGGCCCATTCTCAATCTAAAGTCCTTGAACAAGTATGTGCGGTTCTCCTAGTTTCGTATGGAAACTCTGCGCTCTATTGTTCTGGCCTCGGAGCCTGGGGACTATATGGATTCCCTGGACATACAGGATGCCTAGCTGCATTTTCCTATTGCAGTGTCTCATCAGCAGTACCTGAGGTTTGCGGTGGGCTACCTTCATTACCAATTTCAGGCGTTACCCTTTGGTTTGACAACGGCTCTCCGAGTTTTCACCAAAGTAATGGCGGTCATGACGGCTACACTCCGCCGTCATGGGGTCAGGATCCTACTGTACTTGGACGATTTGTTGATCCTGGCAAATTCCCCAGATCTTCTCCTGTGTCATCTAGATCTGACGCTCCGGTTCATGATAGCCCACGGGTGGCTGATCAACTGGAAGATATCCTCCCTGGTTCCTGCTCGGTGCATGGTATACCTGGGAGCGTTATTGGACGCTCACAGCCAACAGTTGGTTCTTCTCTCAGGAGAAAGTCCTGAAGCTTCAGGACAGGATTCAATGCCTCCTATCTCGTCCGCAAGTGTCAAATACATTCGGCAATGCAAGTGCTAGGTCTCATGGTGTCGGCTTTCGACATGGTGGAGTACGATCAATTTCATTCTCACCCTCTGCAGAAGTTACTTCTGAACAAGTGGGACGGCCTGCCTCACCGGATCCGATCTCACATGATCTCCTTTTCTCCAGGGTTCCGCCTGTCACTGAGCTGGTGGCTGCAGGACCAACGATTGAGCAGGGGCCGTTACTTCTGGACATCCAACTGGGTCCTGCTGACCACGGATGCCAGTCTGAGAGGTTGGGGCACAGTGTTGGAACAACACTCTCCTCAAGGTCGGTGGACCAAGGAGGAGTCTCTGCTCCCGATAAATATTCTGGAACTGCGGGCAGTGTTCAATGCATTGACAATGGCCCAGCATCTAATACAGAACAGACCTGTTCAAGTACTATCGGACAACGCCACCATGGTGGCGTACATCAATCATCAAGGCGGCACTCGAAGCCGCATAGCAATGAGGGAAGTATCACGGATTCTTCAGTGGGCAGAACGTCATCTGCCAGCCAAATCTGCAGTGTTCATTCCGGGGGTCCTAAACTGGGAAGTGGACTTTCTCAGTCGTCAGGACGTACACACCAGAGAATGGAACCTCCGTCTAGAGGTGTTTCCACTTCTCGTGGACTAGTGGGGCCTTCCAGATGTGGACCTAATTACATCTCGACACAATCACAAGGTTATGTTCTTCGGAGCGAGGACAAGGGATCCTCAAGCAGCATTCGTAGATGCTCTGTCAATCCCATGGAACTATCGGCTGCCGTATGTGTTCCCTCCGGTGTCACTCCTGCCCAGAGTAATACGGAAGTTCAAGCAAGAAGGAGGAAACCTACTTCTGGTCGCTCCAGCATGGCCCAGGCGGCACTGGTTCTCCGATCTACAGGGCTTCTCATTGGATCGTCCCCTTCTACTTCCACAACGACCAGATCTCCTCGTTCAGGGCCCTTGTGTTTACCAGGACTTGGCCCGTCTGGCTTCGACGGCATGGCTCTTGAAGCTTCCGTCCTGAGGGCCAAGGGTTTTTCTGAGGTGGTCTGGAATGCTTACTTTACTTGGTGTGCGTATCACAATCATGACGTTTTCAAGTTCGGCACGGCCAAACTATTGGCCTGCCTGCAACATGGCCTGGACTTAGGCCTTCGTCTGGCCTCCCTCAAGGTTCACATTTCTGCCTTGTCGGTTTGGTTTCAGAGAGAGATTGTTGCCCTACCTGATGATCATACATTCACTTGGTGCGTGTTGCGAATTCAGCCTCCTTATGTACCGCCTGTGGACCCTTGGGATCTGTTGGTGGTTCTGGAGGCCTTGCGAGATTCTCCGTTTGAACCTCTGTGGACCTTAATTGGCTCTCCCTTAAGGTTTTGTTTTTGCTGGCTTTCGCTAGTAGGGTCTCGGACTTGGGTGCCTTATCCTGTAAGTCCCCCCATTTGATTTTTTCTCCGTGACCGGGCGGCTCTTAGAACGCAACCTGGTTATTTACCTAAGGTGGTGTCTTCCTTCAACCTTAACCAGGAGATTGTGGTTCCGGCCTTTGACTCTCCTGAGTTGTTTTCCAAAGAGCAGTCTTTGGATGTGGAACGTGCTTTCCGTATCTATGGACCTCATTCCGAGTTGTTCGCTCGCTAGCTGCTTTTAGCAGCATTGCACACGCTAGGCCGCCGCTCTCTGGGAGTGTATCTTAGCTTAGCAGAATAGCGAACGAAAGATTAACAGAACTGCTTCTAAATAATTTGCTGCAGTTTCTGAGTAGCTCCAGACCTACTCCTAGACTGCGATCACCTCAATCCGTTTAGTTCCTGGCTTGACGTCACAAACACGCCCTGCGTTCGGACAGCCACTCCCCCGTTTCTCCAGCCACTCCTGCATTTTTACCTGGCACTCCTGCATTTTTTAGCACACTCCCTGAAAACGGCCAGTTTCCGCCCAGAAACACCCACTTCCTGTCAATCACACTACGATCACTCGAGCAAGAAAAAAACGTTGCTCGAGCTTGTGTAAATTTACAAAGTTTTGTGTGAAAGTACTTAGCGCATGCGCGCTGCGTACCATATGCATGCGCATTTTTGCAATTTTTTCACTTGATCGCTGCGCTGCGAAAATCTGCAACGAGCGATCAACTCGGAATGACCATGACTGGTCTGCTTCCAAGCAGACTTTGGCCAGATGGATTAGAATGGTGATTGCACATGCTTATGTACAGGCTGGTCGTCTGGTTCCTGCTACCATTAAAGCCCATTCTACTCGGTCAGTGGGACCTTCTTGGGCGGCCCACCATGTGCGACCCTTGAAAAATTGTGCTAAGCGGCAACGTGGTCTTCCGGGAACACGTTTATAAGGTTCTATGCCTTTGATACCGCCGCTTCCCAGGATGCTTCCTTTGGACGACGGGTTCTTGTGCCCGTTACAGTGCATCCCCTCCCATAAGGAACTGCTTTAGGACATCCCCGATGTTAATCCTTGTGGAGCCCAGTGTACCCCGTCGCAGAAAACGAAATTTATGGTAAGAACTTACCATTGTTAAATCTCTTTCTGCAAGGTACACTGGGCTCCACAAGGCGCCCACCCTGACGCACTTAGCTTCTTTTGGTTGGTATTGGCATAGCCGCTGACACCCTCTCCTGTGGTGAGTGTGTGGTGTAATTGGCTACGAGCGATTGTCGTCTCTGGTACCTGCTACTGCATTGGGCTGGTTAACGAAACTGAGCTACTGTGCATGGAGGCGGGGTGATATAGGAGGCAGCACTATGCATCTTGGGAAGAAGGTCAAAGCTTTGAGCCTGTTGGTGCCTCCGATCAAGATCACCCCCGATGTTAATCCTTGTGGAGCCCAGTGTACCTCGCAGAAAGAGATTTAACAACTGTAAGTTCTTACCATAAATCTCGTTTTTGAATATAAAACTGTTGTTTTGCAAGGGCCACAAATTTGACATCTGAAATCAACAAAGCGTGGTCACTTACATATGATCCACTTGTATATTAGCCTGGCCCAACGCTGTTTTGGGCATGAAATACACTGGCAAAGTGGGCACACACACCATGGTTTACTATATTGAATAAGTAGCTGTCACGCTCGGGGTTCCGACAACAGAGTTTTGGCTGAAGGGACAGCTACCTGTGTGGAGAGTAAACGAGGTGGCTGAATGTAATTCCTCCTCATCGGGTGG
Organism: Pseudophryne corroboree; assembly: GCF_028390025.1. Classification (NCBI taxonomy): domain Eukaryota; kingdom Metazoa; phylum Chordata; class Amphibia; order Anura; family Myobatrachidae; genus Pseudophryne; species Pseudophryne corroboree. The sequence goes on along the minus strand of NC_086450.1, from coordinate 206,463,910 downwards.
AAACCAAACTAAGTGTTAACGTTGGCCGGAGGGCGTAAAGAAAAGGAGGACTTTGTAGAAAGATAACTGTAGTTTTCATGAATAATCAGGCTGTACACGAATATTGGAGAAATAGAAGAAACTAGAAGAATTAGAGTCTATGGTTAAATGACTTGAAGAGTGAAGCTGAAGAACTCCGGTAAAGAAGAACTGAAGACTGCGTTTTATAATTAAAAGACGAGGCTGAAGAACTTGGACATTGAAGAAATGAAGACTGGTTTGTGATTGAAAGACGAGGCTGAGGAACTTGGACTTTGAAGAAATGAAGTCGTCTGCGGGAACCACCGTTAGCACCTGGAGCTCCTCTGTGACCTGGGACCCCGTGAGCGCTTCACGAGTGGCAACGGACTTAGGCCCTCATTCCGAGTTGATCGCTCGCTAGCTGCTTTTAGCAGCAGTGCAAACGCTAGACCGCCACCCTCTGGGAGTGTATCTTAGCTTAGCTGAAGTGCGAACGAAAGGTTAGCAGAACTGCTCGTAAAAATTTTCATGCAGTTTCTGAGCAGCTCCAAACCTACTCCTACCTTGCGATTACTTCAGTCAGTTTAGTTTCTGTTTTGACGTCACAAACACGCCCTGCGTTCGGCCAGCCACTCCCCCGTTTCCTCAGGCACTCCTGCGTTTTCACCTGACACGCCTGCGTTTTTTAGCACACTCCCGGAAAACGGACAGTTACCTCCCAGAAACTCCCACTTCCTGTCAATCACTCACCGATCAGCAGAGCAACAGAAAAGCGTCGCTCGCCCTTGTGTAAAACTGCATAGTTTTGTGTGAAAGTACTTCGCGCATGCGTACTGCGGCCCGTACGCATGCGCAGTAATGCTGCTTTTTCACCTTATCGCCGCGCTGTGACCGAAAGCAGCTAGCGATCAACTCGGAATGAGGGCCTTAGACAGCAGGACTGCAGCAGTGTTTAGGTAACCGATGGATGAGAGCAACCAGGACCAGGGAACCAGAAGTAACCTGGCAGCACAGAGCTGGAGAACCCTTCACAAAGAGGTAACTTGAAGCACTGGCACACTCTCCCTCTGAGCCAGCCCCCTTTTGTAAGGGGAGAACATGCAGGATTGGCTGGACACAGATTGGGAACTTCATTGGTAATACTCTGGTCTCCAACATGGCTGCCCCCAGCACAGGAGACATACTTAACTGTTAGCACACAGCTTTAGCCAGCTTCTGTCTCTGACACACTATGCTGTGTCACCACTAGAGGACCTTACCGCAGCGCCCCCGGCCCCTGGCAGCCGCACATCCTGACATATGACCCACTTATATATTAGCCTGGCCAATGCTGTTTTGGGCATGAAATACACTGGCAAAGTGGGCACACACACCATCATTTTGAATAAGTAGCTGTAGTTTTGCAAGGGTTAACTAGTCTTGGGCCACAAATTTGACACCTGAAATCAACAGAGGGTGGTCACTTGTATATGACCCTCTTGTATTTTGCCTGGCTTAATGCCGTTTTGGGCATTAAATACACTGGCAAAGTGGGCACGAACACCATTTCATAAATTGCCATTTTGAATAAGTAACTGTAGTTTTGCAAGGGTTAACCAGTCTTGGGCCACAATTTTGACAACTGAAAACAAGGGTTAGATTAGCTCATTATCTCACAGGGGAGTCACAGAGAGCCTATGTTGATTTAAAGGTGTCTGATGCCAGCTCCTATCCTTGCTTGAAAGAGGCTATACCCATCTGAACCTCCAATGGTCCAACTGGCATTATTGGCCAGACTGAGTAAAACCTGTCTACAGGCAGATAAAAACTCTGCTCAGAAGAGTATTGGAAGTGGTCGCTCTAGACCAGGCTATACAGGTATTAGACTGTGGTGTACAACACTGTGCCCTGCATGCTGACCCCCAGACAATTGAGGAGTTAGCAGTGGTGATTGAGAGGTACCTGACTCTGTGAAAGTTGGTACTGCCTAAAGCATGGTCAGCCCAGTGGATTGCAGCTCAAGGAAAACAGCACAACCTGTAGTCAGTATGGCAGCTGGAACTATTTCCCCAGCTGAAACTACCTGATGGTACAGACAGAAGGCTGGAATATCTGTGCCTTGGTTGATACTGGCAGTGAATTTTCTATCATCTCTGCTAACCTGGTTCCTCCCGGGTCTGGCCAGGTTCTACTCCTGGTAAAGGTGCTATATACTGTATATTTGGGGACATAGAAGAATGCCTATGAGTGCACCTAACAGTGGTGATTAAAGGACAATCAGTAAAAATGTTAGCCACAGTAGCATCCAAACCTCCATATCCACTAATCCTCGGCCGGGACTTCCCACAATTACAGGAGATTGTTACCTGGCATGACATTGGCATGTGTTGTGGTTGGGGGGTGTAGATAAAACTACATTTTGGTGCTCCCCCCATGATTAAACACCCCCCAACACCACCCCATGCGGGGAGCGCTTAACCCGAGATCACCTCAGAGACTCTAACTTCAAAATTCCGAAGCCACAGCATGCTGTCCTGTGTCCTGTCCAGCCGGCTCTCACAAATACATAACTGGGAGGAGGTGTAGCCATGCTGAGCCTGCTGGGACATCCCTGCCTCCTCCCAGTAATGCCTCTTTGAAGAGCCGGTTAGACAGGACACTGGGCAGCACACACCAGCGCCGGAGTTTTGAAGTCAGTTTTCACGGTGATCTGGGGGAAGCGCTCCCCAGCACCTGTGCTTCTGACATGTTTGGGGGAGCATGCTACCCCTTTGCCCCCCCATTCCGATGCCACTGCCAGGGGTAAAGATCTACTTGAGACCAAGGTTGTATGACTGTAAAGCCCTCTCTTGCCAGTTAGCAGCAGGGGGAAAGTGAGATTGAGACACATTGATGCTTCATTGGTGACAGTGTCTTTGCAGGACTTTGGGGGAGATCAACAGAATGATGGCAACTTGTCCAATGCTTTTTCAAATGTGGTAGTGGTAAATGGTAAGGTAAACTCTGCTTTACCACCTGAAGGTTTACCTTACTTTATGGTGAAAAATAATTTGTTTTACCTTATTTGCAAGGTAAAAGGTTGCTGGTCCCCCCAAAACACAAGCAGCTGGTATTGAGGGCAGCTCACATGCATTTATGGGGTGGCCATTTAGGGTGGGGGGGGAGAGAAAACTCTCCAGCGTATCCAGCTGTGGTTTTTCTGGCCAGGCATTCATGCTGCGTAAAAAAATATTGTCAGGAATGCCCAGTGTACCAAAATACTGCACCCCAGACAGAATTTAGGGTGCCCTTGGTTTTCCTGCCTATAATTTCCATGCCTATTGAGGCAATTTTTATGAATCTGATAGGGCCAGTGGAAAAATCGGATCATGGGCATCAGTATATATTGGTGACGGTGGACTATGCCACCGGGTACCCGGAGGCCATAACACTACGTAACATGAAATCTAGCACTATTGTCCGGGAGTTGTTGATGCCGTATACTCGTCTAGGAATACCAAAAGAGGTCCTGGGTGACTAAGGTACCCCTTTTGTGTCACAATTTATGAAAGGCCTGTGTCGCCTGTTAAAGGTGGATAGAATTACCACTTCGGTTTACCATCCACAGACAGGGTACTGTGCCCATTTTAAACAGGTGGTTAGTTTAAAACATTCAGGCACGTTAACACGTGTCTGTTCCTTCCTAATGATCGTTTCGCATGTAAGCTAACATGCGAAACGATCGTTAGGAACAGACACGTGTTAACGTGCCTGAATGTTTTAAACTAACCACCTGTTTAAAATGGGCACAGTACCCTTTATATATATATATATATATATATATATATATAAAATGTCTGTCCATTATATGTATTAGATATCTACCAACAGGGACGCATTAGTATGAATGAGAAAGCTGTAGCGCTCCATGTCTGACTTAAGCTTGCCGGGACACTGAACCGCTACACTTTACTGCAGGGAAAGATAAAGCCTTTTAATTGATATTTGCTCATATGTCAGAATTGTAACTAATAGCTACAAATGTTTAGCATACAAGGCGGATTAATATGGGACGTGTAATGAGACATATTAGAACTTATGTGAGCCAGCCATTGCATTGATTACATCTATACCAGACTGCTAATCCTCTCTCAATATACCACAGGGAAAGATCTCTATGGTATATAGTGTCCAGATATTTAGACACATGGCAGCTTCACTTCTGACTATCTGAGACTAATCATCATATTTTATTCTAATTAGGATCTGTGGGGAATGGATCATTATATCAACTTAGTCCCGATATTAAAAGGGAAAGAAATTTATGCCACCCCTAATTGATCATGAGTGAAGTATGCACATTACTATACAGAGAAATGGATAGAAAGCGACTATCCCTATACATGTGTTATTAATAGGGACACTTAATTGTGAATGAGGAGGATACATGTTTGCCGATATATTCATTTCCTACATTTCACGCAGTAGAGAAAGTCACTGTATTCATACTGGCTCACATAATAGTTATAGTTACAATTAGACAACACTAGGAGGTGGTTCAAATTGGGATGTTCAGCGAGGCTTAATAGAAACAGTGTTAGGCAGCTGTGAAATTGAACGGCTACACGCTGCACTGCCAGTTAATGCACTTCAATAGAAACAGTGTTAGGCAGTTGTGAAATTGGACGGCTACACGCTGCACTGCCAGTTAATGTACTCCCGATATAACAACAGGGAGATATATTACCTTAACAGGAAATGGCTCACTGTACCAAATTATTTTAGATGATCAAGGGACAGGAATTGATACCATTCCCTTTTTTTACTTTGTGAGATTATAATACTCCTACGCTGAATACCAATATATAACCCATCTAGTAACTATTCTGCACCTTGAGCATTTATATTAAGGAAGCCGTGAAACACTACAGCTAGTTTTGGGAGTTGTCATCAATTATAAAAACCCTTTTGTGATTTACATTTGGGGTTAGATATACATCTGAAGCCATATTATTATCAATGGAGCCAGTTGCTATATCTATCATGAGAGCGACTTATCAGAAAAACCCCCTTGTATCTATTATAGTGAATTAGGCTTCTATAAGTAATAATTGATGCTAATCAACCCCAACATTTGAGTGGTATTATCTGTGCCTTACGGTGGTCTGCTGGGAATGGATTATCAATCAGATTAATAGACTGCCAGTTATTACACACCATATAATCTCTACAGTAGATGTTTCACACATATGTGGTTAGCTTTCACATTCTCTGGAGATATAATCAGTGAGTTAGGACACGGATTGAAAGTCCAAGGATCCCTGAATAAAAATATTAGAGTTGTGGTGAATGGGGGATAGTGATGTGCACACTACCGTTATCCCCAAACATTTATAATACAGCCACTTTTGTAACCATAGTGAATTGACAAGATAATTCAGTGGCCACAACTTTTACCAACCAGCTATTACAGCAATTAGTATCACAACATCTGGACAGACTATAGAGTAAAAAGAGTGGTTTAGTTTTTTATTAATATTTTTTATGTTTCACATTTACATATATCACATATGTCACTCCTCACATTATATTTTGTTTGTTGTTTTAAAAATGAGAAATAAAAGTTACATTTTATTAACAATTAATCCACCAATCAGGTGTGTGGCTTAGAGAAAATATATTAGTTTATGAGTGCCATAAACAAGGAATACTTTGCTCTTTTGACTTGTTTGTACATGTTTACTTTTATTCCATGAGCACCTCCCAATTGGATTGTGATACAACTTAACAGTAATGGGAACAAACTAATATATAAATTTAGGTATATTTGCGAATATTTATTATTTTGTCTGTGCGACCCTTTCTTCTATTTGATTATTTAGATGACATTGTCATTTTTAGCTCTGACTAGGAGTTGTACCTTCCAAAGGTGGAGGCAGTGTTACAGTCTCTACGGGCACTCGGATTCAAAGCTAACCCGGAGAAGTGTGCCATCGGAATTGTGGAGGCAAAGTATCTGGGGTATATTGTAGGCCAAGGACAAGTTAAACCTCAACCCAGCAAGGTGGAAGCAGTCCTCACGTGGCCTAAGCCAAAATGTAAGTCGCAATTTATGACATTCTTTGGTCTGGAGGGCTATTATCGCAGGTGGAACTTGTAGCGGTGCAGCCGGTGCAATGCACCAGGGCCCCGCTGCGATGGAAGGTCCCACAGCCAGAGGCATTACAATGAGTCAGACTGACTCATTACATGCCACCCGCCGGACCGCTGCAAGAAGCCGGTCCCCTTAACAGAATGAGGCTGAGCTGGTGTGCAGAGCTGTGGTCTGGCTAGAGGGAGAGGAGGATGCAGTGGGGGAGTCTGGAGAAGGAGGAGGGGCCATCTTTCACTCTCATCCACTGAGGTAGTGCAGAAGCATTCCCTGTGTGGCGGTCAGGCAGGTGTGTGTTTATTTAGTTTTATTTTATTTTAAAAAAATTGTAATTATACATTTCATCCTGTAAATGCAGAATCGTGGACCTTGAAGAGGTGGAGCCTACATTGCGGGGGTGGGGTTTGGGAGGTGGTGGGCAGGGTTGTTACAGTAAACTGGGCTCTCTGCAAACAGTAATGGTGACTGCACAGTGACATATAACATACAGCACAGCATAGAGTGACCCCACTAAGGCAGCCAGGCACAGGGTCATGTGTTGTCACCCAGGGTGCATGTGCTGCTGCTGGCTGCAAGATGCATGGTGTGGGCATCTGTCTCCATGTGCCTTGTGTATCCTTGTACAAAGGAATTGTCCCATCTTTATACAGATAGAAGCCTCATGAGTTTTAGTGGGAGTTGGATACAATTGGCCGACAGTTATCATAGTATCTAAGGTTGAAAAAAGACAATTGTCCATCGAGTTCAACCTATTTGTGGTCTCCTATGCAAGATTATTTTGTCTAAAATTTTGACTGATGCTGATGTCAGCCGTTGCATTTGATTCCCTTTTTATAGTAACTATAGTGTGTGACTATGCACCATAACCCTGGATATCCTTATCCATTAGGAATTAATCTAACCCATTCTTAAAGGTGTTGATAGAGTCTGCCATTACAACTCCCTCAGGCAGGGAATTACAAACACGTATATTGTCCTTATCGTGAAAAAGCCTTTACACCGTATTGTGCGGAATCTCCTCTCTAACCTGAGCGAGTGTCCACGAGTCCTCTGTGATGATCTAACCAAAAACAGGTCCCGCACAAGCTCTGTGTATTGTCCCCTTATATATTTGTAGATGTTGATCATGTCCCCTCTTAGTCTCCTCTTTTCCAGTGTAAACATACCTAGTCTTTCAAGCCTTTCCTCGTATTCCAGCGTCTCCATGCCCTTAATTAGTTTGGTCGCCCGCCTCTGAACCTTTTCTAGCTCCAGGATATCCTTTCTCTTACGTCCTAGAGGATGCTGGGGACTCCGTAAGGACCATGGGGGTATAGACGGGCTCCGCAGGAGATAGGGCACCTAAAAAGAACTTTGACTATGGGTGTGCACTGGCTCCTCCCTCTATGCCCCTCCTCCAGACCTCAGTTAGATCTTGTGCCCAGAGGAGAATGGGTGCACTGCAGAGAGCTCTCCAGAGTTTTCTGTGGAAAAAGAATTTTGTTAGGTTTTTTTATTTTCAGGGAGTCCTATTGGCAACAGGCTCCCTGCATCGTGGGACCGAGGAGAGAGAAGCAGAGCTGGCTTGTAAAGTTGGGCACTGCTTCTAGGCTACTGGACACCATTAACTCCAGAGGGAGTCGGAACACAGGTCTCACCTGGGGTTCGTCCCGGAGCCGCGCCGCCACCGTCCTCCTCACAGATGCCGAAGATAGAAGCCGGGTGAGTATTGAGGAAAAGACTTCAGGCGGCAGAAGACATCAGATCTTCATGAGGTAAGCGCGCAGCGGTAAGCTGCGCGCCATTGCTCCCAGTCACACACACAAAGCAGGCACTGAAGGGTGCAGGGCGCAGGGGGGGGGGGGGGGGGGGGGCGCCCTGGGCAGCAATAAACCTCGTTTTGGCCATAAATAAGGTGGATTAGGCTGGGGGACAGTAAATCCTCTGACCCCCGCCATTTTATTAATATATGATGAAGGGACCGAAGCCCGCCGTCGGGTGGGCGGGGCTTGATTCTCAGCACTAACCATTTTCTCCACAGAGGCTGCATGAGAAAACGCTGGCTCCCTGTTCTCTCCCCTGCTGAGCTTCACAGGTTGGAAAAAGGAGGAGGGGGGCACTTTGGCGACGCAGTGAGTGGAGATTACGATTATAAACATATAAAAGCGCTATCTGGTTGTATATTCCAGTGTTTTTAAGCGCTGGGTGTGTGCTGGCATACTCTATCTCTCTGTCTCTCCTAAGGGCCTGTTTGGGGTTTTGTCCCCTTATAGGTAAATCCCTGTGTGTGTGGGGTGTCGGTACGTGTGTGTCGACATGTCTGATGCGGAAGGCTTCTCCAAGGAGGAGGTGGAGCAATTGAGTGGTGTGTCCCCGTCGGTTGTGCCGACTCCTGATTGGATGGACATGTGGCATACGTTGCATGCAAGTGTGGCATCTTTACATAAAAGGCTTGATAAGGCTGGTTTAGGGGGGGCATTAGGCGGTCAATCCTCAGAATGGACCGACTCACAGGGCCCGTCGGGGTCTCAAAAGCGTCCCTTGACACAAGACACTACTACCGACACGGATTCTGATTCCAGTGTCGACTATGACAAAGTAAAATTGCACCCTAGGGTGACTAAAACTATTCAGTGTATGATTGTGGCAATAAGGGATGTGTTGCATATTATGGATGAACCCTCAGTCCCCGACACAAGGGTACACATGTTTAAGGAAAATAAACAGATTATTAATTTTCCCACATCTCATGAATTAAATGAGTTCCTTGGAAAAGCTTGGGAGACTCCGGATAAGAGACCGCAGATCCCCAAAAGAATTTTTATGGCATACCCTTTCCCTAAACAGGACAGGGAGATTTGGGAATTACCCCCCACTGTGGACAAGGCCCTGACGCGCTTATCCAAGAAAGTGGCGCTACCGTCTCCTGACACAGCGGCCCTTAAAGGCCCAGCAGATCGCAGGCAAGAAACTACCTTAAAGGGTATTTATTCTCATATGGGTGCTGTGCTAAGACCGACGATTGCGTCGGCATGGGTGTGTAGCGCAATTGCAGCTTGGACAGATGAGCTGACAGATCAATTTGATACTATGGATAAGGATACTATATTCCTAACTCTAGCCCATATAAAAGACGCAGCCTTATTTATGAGGGATGCTCAAAAGGACATTGGATTGCTAGCTTCTAGGGCCAATGCCATGGCTATCTCAGCGAGAAGATCCTTATGGACTCGCCAATGGACGGGTGATGCGGATTCCAAGAAACATAAAGAAGTACTACCCTATAAGGGGGATGTATTGTTTGGGGATGGGCTGACGGACCTGGTTTCCACAGCTACAGCAGGTAAATCAAATTTTTTACCATATATTCCCCAACAGCAAAAGAAAGTAACACCCTATCAGATGCAGTCCTTTCGGTCGCACAAGTCCAAAAGAGGTCGGGGATCCTCTTTCCTCGCCAGAGGTAAGGGCAGAGGCAAGAGAGCACCTGCTGCGGCAGGTGCCCAGGAACAAAAGTCCTCCCCGGCTGCTTCAAAACCCACAGCATGACGCTGGGGCTCCCCTGAGGGAGTCCGCACCGGTGGGGGCACGTCTTCGACTTTTCAGTCAGGCCTGGGTCAGTTCGGACCTGAATCCCTGGGTGTTGGAAATAGTTTCCCAGGGTTACAAACTGGAATTCGAGGAGGTGCCCCCGCGCCGATTTTTCAAATCGGCCCTACCAGCTTCCACATCGGAAAGGGATGTAGTGTTAGCTGCAATTCAAACGCTGTGTATACAGCAAGTGATAATCAAGGTTCCCCTGCACCAGCAGGGAAGAGGTTACTACTCAACCCTATTTCTCTGACGTCCTAGTGGATGCTGGGTACTCCGTAAGGACCATGGGGAATAGACGGGCTCCGCAGGAGACTGGGCACTCTTAAAAGAAAGATTAGGTACTATATCTGGTGTGCACTGGCTCCTCCCTCTATGCCCCTCCTCCAGACCTCAGTTAGAATCTGTGCCCGGCCAGAGCTGGATGCACCTAGTGGGCTCTCCTGAGCTTACTAGAAAAGAAAGTATTTGTTAGGTTTTTTATTTTCAGTGAGATCTGCTGGCAACAGACTCACTGCTACGAGGGACTGAGGGGAGAGAAGCAAACCTACCTGCTTGCAGCTAGCTTGTGCTTCTAAGGCTACTGGACACCATTAGCTCCAGAGGGATCGAACACAGGGCCCGACCTCGATCGTCCGTTCCCGGAGCCGCGCCGCCGTCCCCCTTGCAGAGCCAGAAGACGGAAGAACCAGGAGAAAATCGGCGGCTGAAGACTCCGGTCTTCAATAAGGTAGCGCACAGCACTGCAGCTGTGCGCCATTGCTCCCACAGCACACCACACGCTCCGGTCACTGGTGGGTGCAGGGCGCTGGGGGAGGGGGGGGCGCCCTGGGCTGCAATAAGTATACCTTTTGGCATAGGTGCACATAATACAGTTATAAACTGTATATGTGCCTAATCCCCCGCCATTAATATTATTAAAAAAGCGGGAGAAGCCCGCCGCGGAGGGGGCGGGGCTATCTCCCTCAGCACACCGGCGCCATTTTCTCTTCACAGCTCCGCTGGAAGGACGCTCCCCAGGCTCTCCCCTGCAGTATACACTACAAGAAGGGTAAAAAAAGAGAGGGGGGGGCACATAAATTTAGGCGCAAAAGGTGATATAAGCAGCTATTGGGGGAAAATTCACTTTGTGTTAGTGTAAATCCCTCTGTTATATAGCGCTCTGGTGTGTGCTGGCATACTCTCTCTCTGTCTCCCCAAAGGACTTGGTGGGGTCCTGTCCTCAGTCAGAGCATTCCCTGTGTGTGTGCGGTGTGTCGGTACGGCTGTGTCTACATGTTTGATGAGGACGCTTACGTGGAGGCGGAGCAAGAGTCGATAAGTGTGATGTCGCCCCCTGCGGGGCCGACACCAGAGTGGATGGATATGTGGAAGGTATTAACCGACAGTGTCAACTCCTTGCATAAAAGGTTCGATGACGTAACAGCTTTGGGACAGCCGGCATCTCAGCCCGCACCTGCCCAGGCGTCCTAGAGGCCATTAGGGGCTCAAAAACGCCCGCTACCTCAGATGGCAGACACAGATGTCGACACGGAGTCTGACTCCAGTGTAGACGAGGATGAGACAAATGTACAGTCCACAAGGGCCATCCGATGCATGATTACGGCAATGAAAAATGTGTTGCACATTTCTGACATTAACCCGGTTACCACTAAAAAGGGTATTATGTTTGGGGAGAAAAAGCAGCCAGTGACTTTCCCCCATCTGATGAGTTAAATGAATTGTGTGAAGAAGCGTGGTGTTCCCCAGATTGAAATTAGTGATTTCTAAGAGGTTACTAATGGCGTACCCTTTCCCGCCAACGGACAGGTTACGTTGGGAAACTTCCCCTAGGGTGGACAAGGCGCTCACACGCTTATCAAAAAAGGTGGCACTGCCGTCTCAGGATACGGCCGCCTTAAAGGAGCCTGCAGATAGAAAGCAGGAGGCTATCCTGAAGTCTGTGTATACACACTCAGGTACTATACTGAGACCTGCAATTGCTTCAGCATGGATGTGTAGTGCTGCAGCTGCTTGGTCTGATACCCTGTCAGATAACATTGATTCCCTTGACAGGGATACTATTTTGCTAACCATAGAGCATATTAAAGACGTCGTCTTATATATGAGGGATGCACAGAGGGACATTTATCGGCTGGCATCTAGAATTAATGCAATGTCCATTTCTGCCAGGAGAGTATTATGGACTCGGCAGTGGACAGGTGATGCTGATTCTAAAAGGCACATGGAGGTTTTGCCTTATAAGGGTGAGGAATTGTTTGGGGACGGTCTCTCGGACCTCGTATCCACAGCAACAGCTGGGAAGTCGACTTTTTTACCTCAGGTTCCCTCACAGCCTAAGAAAGCACCGTATTATCAAGTACAGTCCTTTCGGCCTCAGAAAGGCAAGCGGGTCAGAGGCGCGTCCTTTCTGCCTAGAGGCAGGGGTAGAGGGAAAAAGCTGCACCAGACAGCCAGTTCCCAGGAACAAAAATCCTTCCCTGCTTCCACTAAGTCCACCGCATGACGCTGGGGCTCCACAGGTGGAGCCAGGTGCGGTGGGGGCGCGTCTCCGGAACTTCAGAGACCAGTGGGTTCGCTCACAGGTGGATCTCTGGGTTCTACAAGTGGTATCTCAGGGATACAAGCTGGAGTTCGAGGCGTTTCCCCCTCGCCGTTACCTCAAATCAGCCTTGCCAGCTGCTCCCAAGGAAAGGGAGGTAGTACTGGCGGCAATTCACAAGTTGTACCTTCAGCAGGTGATAATCAAAGTTCCCATCCTTCAACAGGGACGGGGTTACTATTCCACAATGTTTGTGGTACCAAAACCAGACGGTTCGGTGAGACCCATTCTAAATTTGAAATCCTTGAACACTTATATAAGGAAGTTCAAGTTCAAAATGGAATCGCTCAGGGCGGTTATTGCAAGCCTGGAAGAGGGGGATTTTATGGTGTCACTAGACACCAAGGATGCTTACCTACATGTCCCCATTTACCCACCTCACCAGGAGTACCTCAGGTTTGTGGTACAGAACTGTCATTACCAATTCCAGACGTTGCCGTTTGGTCTGTCCACGGCACCGAGGGTATTTACCAAGGTAATGGCCGAAATGATGATACTCCTTCGAAAGAAGGGAGTTATAATTATCCCGTACTTGGACGATCTTCTTATAAAGGCAAGGTCCAAGGAGCAGTTCTTAGTCGGAGTAGCACTATCTCGGGAAGTGCTACAACAGCACGGCTGGATTCTGAATACCCCAAAGTCGCAGCTGATTCCTACGACGCATCTGCTGTTCTTGGGCATGATTCTGGACACAGAACAGAAGAAGGTGTTTCTCCCGGAGGAGAAGGCCCAGGAAATGTCATCTCTGGTCAGGGACCTCCTGAAACCAAAACAGGTGTCGGTGCATCACTGCACGCGAGTCCTGGGAAAGATGGTAGCTTCTTACGAAGCAATTCCCTTCGGCAGGTTCCATGCAAGGATCTTTCAGTGGGATCTGTTAGACAAATGGTCCGGATCGCATCTTCAGATGAATCGGTTGATCACCCTGTCCCCGAGGGCCAGGGTGTCTCTGCTGTGGTGGCTGCAGAGTGCTCATCTTCTCGAGGGCCGCAGATTCGGCATTCAGGACTGGGTCCTGGTGACCACAGATGCAAGCCTCCGAGGTTGGGGGGCAGTCACTCAGGGAAGAAACTTCCAAGGACAGTGGTCGAGTCAGGAGACTTCCCTACACATAAATATTCTGGAACTAAGGGCCATTTACAATGCCCTGTGTCAAGCAGAACCCCTGCTTCAAAACCAACCGGTGCTGATTCAGTCAGACAACATCACGGCGGTCGCCCATGTAAACCGACAGGGCGGCACAAGAAGCAGGATGGCGATGGCAGAAGCCACAAGGATTCTTCGATGGGCGGAGAATCACGTGCTAGCACTGTCAGCGGTGTTCATTCCGGGAGTGGACAACTGGGAAGCAGACTTCCTCAGCAGGCACGACCTCCACCCGGGAGAGTGGGGACTTCATCCAGAAGTCTTCAAGCTGATTGTAAATCGTTGGGAAAGGCCACAGGTGGACATGATGGCATCCCGCCTCAACAAAAAGCTAAAAAGATATTGCGCCAGGTCAAGGGACCCTCAGGCGATAGCTGTGGACACTCTAGTGACACCGTGGGTGTACCAGTCGGTTTATGTGTTCCCTCCTCTTCCTCTCATACCAAAGGTACTGAGGATAATAAGAAAGAGAGGAGTAAGAACTATACTCATCGTTCCGGATTGGCCAAGAAGAACTTGGTACCCGGAACTACAAGAAATGATCTCAGAGGACCCTTGGCCTCTGCCGCTCCGACAGGACCTGCTACAGCAGGGGCCCTGTCTGTTCCAAGACTTACCGCGGCTGCGTTTGACGGCATGGCGGTTGAACGCCGGATCCTAATGGAAAAGAGTGACTATGGGCCTAAAATTGGGATCCATTAAAGTCCAGATTTGGGCCCTGTCTATTTTATTTCAAAAAGAACTGGCTTCACTACCTGAAGTTCAGACGTTTGTTAAGGGAGTGCTGCATATTCAGCCCCCTTTTGTGCCTCCAGTGGCACCTTGGGATCTCAACGTTGTGTTGGATTTCCTAAAATCACATTGGTTGAGCCACTTCAGACCGTGGAGTTTAAGTATCTCACATGGAAGGTAGTCATGCTGTTGGCCTTGGCCTCAGCTAGGCGTGTGTCAGAATTGGCAGCTTTGTCCTGTAAAAGCCCATATCTGATTTTCCATATGGACAGGGCAGAATTGAGGACTCGTCCCCAATTTCTCCCAAAGGTGGTATCAGCGTTTCATTTGAACCAACCTATTGTGGTGCCTGCGGCTACTCGGGACTTGGAGGATTCCAAGTTGCTGGACGTAGTCCGGGCCCTGAAAATCTATGTTTCCAGGATGGCTAGAGTCAGAAAAACTGACTCGCTGTTTATCCTGCATGCACCCAACAAGCTGGGTGCTCCTGCTTCAAAGCAGACTATTGCTCGCTGGATCTGTAGCACGATTCAACTTGAACATTCTGCGGCTGGACTGCCGCATCCTAAATCAGTAAAAGCCCATTCCACGAGGAAGGTGGGCTCTTCTTGGGCGGCTGCCCGAGGGGTCTCGGCTTTACAACTTTGCCGAGCTGCTACTTGGTCGGGATCAAACACTTTTGCAAAATTCTACAAGTTTGATACCCTGGCTGAGGAGGACCTCGAGTTTGCTCATTCGGTGCTGCAGAGTCATCCGCACTCTCCCGCCCGTTTGGGAGCTTTGGTATAATCCCCATGGTCCTTACGGAGTACCCAGCATCCACTAGGACGTCAGAGAAAATAAGAATTTACTCACCGGTAATTCTATTTCTCGTAGTCCGTAGTGGATGCTGGGAGCCCGTCCCAAGTGCGGACTTTCTGCAATACATGTATATAGTTATTGCTTAACTATAGGGTTATTGTTATGAGCCATCTGTTGAATGAGGCTCAGTTGTTGTTCATACTGTTAACTGGGTATAGTTATCACAAGTTGTACGGTGTGATTGGTGTGGCTGGTATGAGTCTTACCCTGGATTCCAAATCGTTTCATAGTAATGTCAGCTCTTCCGGGCACAGTTTCCCTAACTGAGGTCTGGAGGAGGGGCATAGAGGGAGGAGCCAGTGCACACCAGATATAGTACCTAATCTTTCTTTTAAGAGTGCCCAGTCTCCTGCGGAGCCCGTCTATTCCCCATGGTCCTTACGGAGTACCCAGCATCCACTACGGACTACGAGAAATAGAATTACCGGTGAGTAAATTCTTATTTTGTGGTCCCGAAACCGGACGGTTCGGTCAGACCAATTTTGAATCTGAAATCCCTAAACATGTACATAAAAAGATTCAAATTCAAAATGGAATCACTCAGAGCGATAATAGCCAACATGGAGGAGGGGGAGTTTATGGTGTCTCTAGACATAAAGGATGCGTACCTTCATGTCCCCATATATGCCCCCATCAGGAATACCTGAGATTCGCTGTACAGGATTGTCATTACCAATTTCAGACGTTGCCGTTTGGACTTTCCACGGCCCCGAGGATTTTCACCAAAATAATGGCGGAAATGATGGTGGTCCTGCGCAAGCATGGAGTCACAATTATCCCATACTTAGACGATCTCCTGATAAAAGCGAGATCAAGGGAGAAATTGCTGAGCAGTGTGGCGCTCTCTCTGAGAGTGCTCCAGCAACACGGTTGGATTCTAAATCTACCAAAGTCACAGTTGATTCCGACAACTCGACTACCGTTCCTAGGTATGATACTGGATACGGAACAAATGAAGGTCTTTCTCCCAATAGAGAAGGCCCAAGACATCCAGAACATGGCAGAGAACTCCTAAAACCGAAAAGGGTGTCAGTTCACCAATGCACTCGAGTTCTGAGAAAAATGGTGGCGGCCTACGCGGCCATTCCCTTCGGAAGGTTACATGCACGGACTTTTCAATGGGACCTTTTGGACAAGTGGTCAGGGCCCCATCTACACTTACATCGGAAAATAACTCTGTCCCCAGGAACCAGAGTGTCCCTCCTGTCGTGGTTGCAAAGTGCTCACCTACTGGAGGGTCGCCAATTCGGGATTCAGGACTGGATCCTGGTTACCATGGACACGAGCCTCCGAGGATGGGGAGCGGTCACACAGGGAAAGACTTTTCAGGGTCTTTGGTCAGACCAGAAGTCCTGTCTACACATCAATGTGTTGGAACTCAGGGCCATTTACAACGGCCTTCGACAAGCGGAGAGTTTTCTTCGAAACCTACCGGTTCTGATTCAATCAGACAATGTCACAGCAGTGGCTCATGTGAACCGCCAAGGCGGGACAAGAAGCAGAGTCGCGATGGCGGAAGCCACAAGGATTCTTCGCTGGGCGAAAAATCATGTAAGCGCTCTGTTGGCTGTCTTCATTCCGGGAGTAGACAACTGGGAAGCAGACTTCCTCTGCAGACACGATCTCCATCCAGGAGAGTGGGGACTTCATCAAGAAGTCTTTGCAGACGTAACACGTCCTTGGGGAACCCCTCAAATAGACATGATGACGTCACGCCTCAACAAAAAACTTCGGAGGTATTGCGCAAGGTCTCGGGACCCTCAGGCAGTAGCAGTAGACGCACTGGTAACACCGTCGGTGTTCGAATCGGTCTACGTGTTTCCTCCTCTTCCTCTCATCACGAAAGTGTTAAGGATCATAAGACGAAGAAGAGTACAGACGATACTCGTTGTCCCAGACTGGCCTCGAAGGGCCTGGTACTCGGATCTACAAGAGATGCTCACAGGAGACCCCTGGCCTCTTCCTCTGAGGGAAGACCTGTTGCAGCAGGGGCCATGTGTATTTCAAGACTTACCGCGGTTACGTTTGACGGCATGGCGGTTGAACGCCGAATTCCAGCAAAAAAGGGGATTCCGGAAGAGGTCATCCCTACTTTAATAAAGGCTAGGAAGGAGGTGACGATAAACTATTATCACCGTATCTGCCGAAAGTATGTGTCTTGGTGTGAGACCAAGAATGCACCTACGGAAGATTTTCATCTGGGTCGTTTTCTCCACTTCCTACTAGTGATGAGCGGATTCGGTTTTACTCGGTTCTCAAAACCGAATCTTATTGGCTCACTGATGTCACGTGTTTTGGATAGCCAATAAGATTCGGTTTTGAGAATTGAGTAAAACCGAATCCGCTCATCACTACTTCCTACAGACAGGAGTGGATATGGGCCTGAAATTAGGCTCGGTTAAGGTACAGATTTCGGCCCTCTCGATTTTCTTTCAGAAGGAATTGGCTTCTCTTCCAGAAGTCCAGACGTTTGTAAAGGGAGTGCTGCACATCCAGCCCCCTTATGTGCCTCCAGTGGCAACATGGGACCTGAACATGGTGTTGCAGTTCCTAAAATCACACTGGTTTGAACCGCTTAACAAGGTTGAGTTGAAATTTCTTACTTGGAAGGTGGTCATGTTGTTGGCCTTAGCATCAGCAAGGCGAGTGTCAGAATTGGCTGCTCTCTCACACAAGAGCCCCTACTTGATTTTTCATGTGGATCGAGCTGAATTGAGGACACGTCCGCAATTTTTGCCTAAAGTGGTTTCTTCGTTCCATATGAATCAACCTATTGTGGTGCCTGTGGCTACCGGTGACCTGGAGGATTCCAGATCCCTAGACGTAGTCAGGGCCTTAAAGATTTATGTAGCCAGGGCTGGCTAGAATTAGGAAAACAGAGGCTCTGTTTGTCCTGTATGCGGCCAATAAGATTGGTGCTCCTGCTTCAAAGCAGACTATTGCTCGCTGGATCTGTAATACGATTCAGCAGGCTCACTCTACGGCTGGATTGCCTGTACCAAATTCGGTTAAGGCCCATTCCACTAGGAAGGTGGGCTCTTCTTGGGCGGCTGCCCGAGGTGTCTCGGCTTTACAACTTTGCCGAGCGGCGACTTGGTCGGGGTCAAACACTTTTGCTAAATTCTACAAGTTTGATACCCTGGCTGATGAGGACCTAGCGTTTGCTCAGTCGGTGCTACAGAGTCATACGCACTCTCCCGCCGGATTGGATGCTTCGGTATAAACCCCATGGTCCTTACGGAGTCCCCAGCATCCTCTAGGACGTAAGAGAAAATAAGATTTTAAACCTACCGGTAAATCTATTTCTCCTAGTCCGTAGAGGATGCTGGGTGCCCGTCCCAGTGCGGAAACTCTGCAAGACTTGTATCTAGTTGTTGCTTACATAAGGGTTATGTTACAGTTGACATCGGTCTAGGACCGTTACTGTTGTTTTTGTTCATACTGTTAACTGGTTATGTATGTTCTAGGTTACATGGTATGATTGGTGTGGGCTGGTATGAATCTTGCCCTTGGATTGCTAAATCCTGCCTTGTATTGTCCATCTCCTCTGGGCACAGTTCTCTAACTGAGGTCTGGAGGAGGGGCATAGAGGGAGGAGCCAGTGCACACCCATAGTCAAAGTTCTTTTTAGGTGCCCTATCTCCTGCGGAGCCCGTCTATACCCCCATGGTCCTTACGGAGTCCCCAGCATCCTCTACGGACTAGGAGAAATAGATTTACCGGTAGGTTTAAAATCTTATTTTTTGTAGTACAGTGCCCAGAATTGTACACAGTATTAAATTATCATATTGACATTCATTATGTCGACATGAAGAACTGTCAACAAACTCCTTTGTGATCTAGCAGTTTTGTACTTTGTACAGCTGGCAACAGTGCCTTTTTCTGGATCACATTGCATCGGCGATGTCTCAGCAGTGTTCTGGTGAGTATTTTCCCCACTATCCATAATCCCTAAACCTCCCCGTTGTGCCTAACCTTAACCTTTCCCCCTCCCCGCAGCCTACCCTAGCCACCCCCCAGGCAAGCTTTGTGCGCAGAGCCTGCATTACAAGCTCCTGATTTCAGGTGTCAATTTTGTGGCCCAAGACTAGTTAACCCTTGCAAAACTACAGCTACTTATTCAAAATAATAATAATAATAATTTTATTTATATAGCGCTCTTTCTCCAGTAGGACTCAAGGCGCTTAACAGATACATAGCATAATATAGTACAGAAAATAATGAAGTACAGAACAGCTTTTCATAAAATACAGAAGCATGTAGATACTAAAGGGACATTAAGGAAATGCTTGAGTAAACAAGAAAGTCTTGAGTCTACTTTTGAAGGATTCTGTAGTTGGGGCGTCTCGCACGGTGCAGGGAAGTGAGTTCCATAGAATCAGAGCCGCATGACTAAAAGCCCGACCCCCAGATGAATTACGAGAGATTCTAGGTACTGCTAAAAGTCCTTAATCTACAGATTGCAGTAATCGAGTGGGGCAGTATGGGGTCAGAAGCTGCTTCAGGTACCTTGTGCCCTGGTCATGTAGTGCTTTGAAACTCAGTAAGCCAATCTTGAAGATGATTCGCCATCTTACAGGCAGCCAGTGAAGGGAGTAGAGTATGGATGTTATGTGGCTAGAATGGGGCTGGTCGGTTAACAACCTGGCAGCTGTGTTTTGCACCAGCTGTAAGCGCTGCAATTCTTTTGCTGGGAGACCAAGGTAGAGGGCATTACAGTAGTCTAATCAAGATGATACAAATGCATGCATGACTTTTGGCATATCATCTGAGGGAATTAAGTGCTTGATTCTGGCTATGTTCCTTAGGTGAAAGATGAGGATTTGATTGTGGCTGATATCTGATGTTTAAGTGTCAAGCCACCATCCAGGACAACGCCAAGATTCCGCACACGATCAGTGGTTTGTAATTCTAAATCCCAGAGTGTAAGTCCAGTTGGTTGGCTATGCTGCAGTCTTAGTAAATGGTAAAATATGGTGTGTGTGCCCAGTTTTCCAGTGTATTTCATGCCCAAAACAGCGTTGGGCCAGGCAAAATACAAGTATGTCATATGTAAGTGACCACACTTTGCTGATTTCCGGCCCAAAACAGCATTGGGCCAAGCAAAATACAAGCGGGTCATATGTAAGTGACCACACTTTGCTGATTTCAGGCCCAAAACAGCGTTGGGCCAAGCAAAATACAAGCGGGTCATATGTAAGTGACCACGCTTTGTTGATTTCAGGTGTCAAATTTGTGGCCCAAGACTAGTTAAGCCTTGCAAAACTACAGCTACTTATTCAAAATGGTGTGTGTGCCCACTTTCCCAGTGTATTTCATGTCCAAAACAGCGTTTTGCCAGGCAAATAAAAGTTGGTCATATGTAAGTGACCACCCTCTGTTGATTTTAGGTGTCAAATTTGTGGCCCAAGACTAGTTAACCCTTGCAAAACTACAGCTACTTGTTCAAAATGGCAATTTATAAAATGGTGCGGGTGCCCACTTTGCCAGTGTATTTCATGCCCAAAACAGCGTTGGGACAGGCAAAATAAAAGTGGGTCATATGTAAGTGACCACCCCCTGTTGATTTCAGGTGTCAAATGTGTGGCCCAAGACTAGTTAACCCTTGCAAAATTCAATTTTCTGAATAAGAAGCTGTAGTTCGAATAAGAAGTGAATAAGAAGCTGGCCGAATAAGAATCTAATTTCAGCCTTGTAAAATGAGTGGCCTGAAGTAAAGGTAATAAAACCACAGCATTATAACAGTTTTGTGGCATTTCAGTGCTCCATGCCTTCTGTCTCCTTGTCCCCTTCAGCAATTCTGACTCTTATGTGCTCGATCTTCGTTGGTACAGGCTCATTGAGGTCTTAAATGCCTACCCCTCCCTGTGACTCAGCTCCACTTGTTGTCAAGATACAAGTGAGTTATCCAATCCTGGCCCTTGCCCGTGTTTTACCTAGTTTGTCGGTTTATTAATCTGTGTTTTTCCAATTATATGTTCATTTACATTTACTATACCTTAGATATGTTAAGTTTCACTGTTACTTTGTATATTTTCTGTACGGCGCTATGGAAACTATGGGGCGCTTCCTTAATAATAGAAGATGCTACTGATAATAATTTTACTCTCAAAAGGAAGCAAGTAGAATATACAATAATGTATAGGATTGGTGGGGCAGCTGAAATAGCAATCTGTGGCAGTACCCTAGATTGCAATTATAAATTTAGTAATATTTAAAATAAATTATATAGCAGACAAATACATTTCTCACTAGCCTATATTGTATGTTTTTTTTAGATTATGAAAAAAATCCTTAGATATAAAATTAAACAACAACTTATTTCAAAACAAATCTCCTACTGGAGATTTGTGTTAATTTGGATAAAATTCCAATCAGAATTCAGATATTGACAAGTAATTTGCAGAAATTTGAGACAGACTTGTGATCTAAATTTATTTATATTGTAACACACAATTTACAGTAAGTCTAATATCTGTGCAGCTATTTACTGTGTGTGTGTGTGTGTGTGTGTGTGTGTGTGTGTATATATATATATATATATATATGTATATATATGTTAAGATATATATATACTTTTTATACTGTCCTAGCGTCAGATGCAACAGTAGTTAGTATTGGTACTTGCGCCAGCCCATGCTAAGTGCAAGAGATCCATCTGAAAAATGCATATCTTACCTGTAAGACACTCTTATCAGAAACAGCGGCTTCATGTGTCTTTATACTAACCACCCAGAAATGCCTACTTCATAGATATGTCCAACTCAATATCATTAATGTGTGTGTGTGTGTGTGTGTGTGTGATATGTTTGTATGTGTATATATATATATATATATATATATATATATTATAATCTCCTATATAATTGGCCACATCTGTGACTCTGTGCCTGTGTGTATAACGCTGGGCTTGGCCAGGAGCACTCATTGGGTTAGCAGCAGATCTATCACACCCAGTCCACAGCTGATTGGGCGAGAAAAGCCCTCCCACACAGGTTACATCCAATGGGAAGCTCTACCCTTTGGCTGCTGTGTGTTCCCAGAGCAGGATTAACAATGGGACTGATGGAGCTGCAGCTCCAGGTCCACACCCTAAAATAGGCCCACTGCATCTGCAGCAAAATATCCTCCAACAATTTACACATAAAAAACGGTACAAATTCGAAAAGGGGGCGTTGTCATGGGTAAAGGGGTGTCACCACGCCCCCTTTCCTATACTTTCAATGGAAGTTTGGAGAGCCAAAAATCAGTACAGACCATAAAAAAAAGGTACTGTACCTGCCAAAAGGTACATCTGGAGGGTATGCCAATGCATCTGCAGCAAGTCTCTGTGCTGTAGATAGGGCAAAAAAAAATCCTTTTACTGCAGCGTCCTATGTCCTGCTGCCAGTCCGCCTGCCCCCTCCGGCACCAACAATCCCCACTCCCTAGCCACGACGCAGGTGGAACAAAAGCTGCTGCGCCCACTGGCATAGATGTGTATGAAAGCGGCGCAGCGGAACGCTTTTATAGCCCTCCCTGTGCCGCATACTCTCTGAGCCCTGGAGCCTCCTCTATGCTTGATGTCACAGAAGTGCCTCCCCGTCACAGCCGCGCCCAGATCCCCAGAGGCCCTGATCCATAACACAGTTCCTGGCCTGCCGGCCTGGAAGCCCCGAGATGGCTAATGTAATGAAGAAAGTGGGTGATATCGCGGAGGGTAATGTCTGGATGCTGAATCAATGTAAAAGGTGAGAGTGATGTGCAGTGCAGTACATTGATTTAGTCAGTCAGTTCTGCCAGAGTCACTATTGTTAGCGCAGGTGTCCCAACGCACCACATTACAGGGAAGTAGACGCACTAAATAAACTACAGCTCCCAGGAGCCTTTAGCACCGAAGCATTCTGGCGCTAAGGCCTGCTGGGAGCTGTAGTTTATTGAGTGCATCTTCTTCCCTGTAATGCAGCACGTTGGGACACCAGCGCTAACAATAGTGATTGGCTGCTTTGCGAGTCTTCGGGAGAGCCACTGCCAAAGGGAGGAAAGCAGCTTAGCTGCTTCCAGGAGGAGAAGCATTACCCGCCCCTCCCCCACTCGCAGTACCTCTGGGCCCCATCCACGCACCCCCACACCATCCCCCTGCGGTGGCTCCGGACCCCACCCCCTACAGCTACTTGTTCAAAATGGTAAAATATGGTGTGTTTGCCCAGTTTGCCAGTGTATTTCATGCCCAAAACAGCGTTGGGCCAGGCAAAATAAAAGTGGGTCATATGTAAGTGACAACGCTTTGTTGATTTCAGGTGTCAAATGTGTGGCCCAAGACTAGTTAACCCTTGCAAAACTAAATTTTCTGAATAAGAAACTGTAGTTCGAAAAAGAAGTGAATAAGAAGCTGGCCGAATAAGAAGCTAACTTCAGCCTTGTAAAATGAGTGGCCTGAAGTAAAGGTAATAAAACCTCAGCATTATAACAGTTTTGTGGCATTTCAGTGCTCCATGCCTTCTGTCTCCTTGTCCCCTTCAGCAATTCTGAGTCTTATGTGCTCGATCTTCGTTGGTACAGGCTCAATGAGGTCTTAAATGCCTTCCCCTCCCTGTGACTCAGCTCGTTGTCAAGATACAAGTGAGTTATCCAATCCTGGCCCTTGTCCGTGTCCTACCTAGTTTGTCGGTTTATTAATCTGTGTTTTTCCAATTATATGTTCATTTACATTTACTATACCTTTGATATGTTAAGTTTCACTGTTACTTTGTATATTTTCTGTACGGCGCTATGGAAACTACAAGTGGGTCATTTGTAAGTGACCACAGTTTGTTGATTTCAGGTGTCACCTAGTATGAATCACCTAGTATGTATATATACACACACAGGGTCGGACTGGCCCATAGGGGTACAGGGTAAACCCCCGGTAGACCCCACTACCTGAGGGCCCACCTATTTCTCTAGGGTTCAGATTTCAGTCTGTGCACTTCAATTACTTTTCTCTTACGTCATAGAGGATGCTGGGGACTCTGTAAGGACCATGGGTTATAGACGGGCTCCGCAGGAGACATGGGCACTCTAAGACCTTTTAATGGGCGTGAGCTGGCTCCTCCCTCTATGCCCCTCCTCCAGACCTCAGTTAGATTCTGTGCCCAGAGGAGACTGGTCACAAACTAGGGGAGCTCTACTGAGTTTCTCTAGAAAATACTTTTGTTAGGTTTTTTATTTCAGGGAGCACTGCTGGCAACAGGCTCCCTGCTTCGTGGGACTGAGGGGAGAGAAGCAGACCTACTTTTCTGATAGGCTCTGCTTCTTAGGCTACTGGACACCATTAGCTCCAGAGGGTCGGAACACAGGTGTCGTCCTCGCTGTTCGTTCCCAGAGCCGCGCCGCCGTCCTCCTCGCAGAGCCGGAAGATAGAAGCCGGGTGAGTATAGGAAGCAAGAAGACTTCAAAGGCGGCAGAAGACTTCAGATCTTCGTGAGGTACCGCGCAGCGGTCGCGCTGCGCTCCATTGCTCCCACACAAACACAACGGCACAGCAAGGGTGCAGGGCGCAGGGGGGGGGCCCTGGGCAGCAATTTTTACCTCATATATAGGCTGGCACAAGTATAGATACTGCTGAGGCAGTATATAAAGCCCCACCAGTATAAAGAAACAGCGGGACCGAAGCCCGCCATCGAGGGGGCGGAGCTTGTTCCCTCAGCTCTAACCAGCGCCATTTTCTCCACAGCTTGCTGCAGAGAAGCTGCTCCCGAACTCTTCCCCTGCTGTACACAAGTAACAGGGTGCAAAACGAGGGGGGGTGGGGGGGCACATTAATTTGGTGCAAAATTTATTATTATAAAAGTGCTTACTAGTCTGGGACTTTGTTTCAGAACCACAGGGCGCTAGGTGTGAGCTGGCATACTTTCTCTCTGTTTCTCCAAAGGGCCTTATTGTGGGTCTGTCCCCATGTCCTTATATCCCAGTGTGTGTGGGGTGTCAGTACGTGTGGGTCGACATGTCTGAAGCGGAAGGCTCTTCTAGGGAGGATGCAGAGCAGATGGTAGTATTGTCTCCGGAGGCACCGCCGACGGCTAATTGGGTTGACATGTGGAATGTTTTGAATGCAAATGTGGCTTTATTACAGAAGAGATTGGACAATGCAGAGTCCAATTACCAACCAGGGAGTCACTCCATGGCTCTTACTGTGTCACAAGACCCTTCAGGGTCCCAAAAATGTCCCTTTACCCAGATAGCAGACACTGATACCGACACAGATTCCGACTCCAGTGTCGACTATGATGTGGCAAAGTTGCACTCAAGGGTGGCAAAGAGTATTCAATACATGATTATTGCAATAAAAGATGTATTACATATCACAGAGGACCCGTCTATCCCGGACACACCGGTCTGTATGTTTAAGGGGAAGAAACCTGAGGTAACATTTCCCCCATCACTTGAGCTGAATGCTTTATTTGAAAAGGCTTGGGAAACTCCAGACAAGAGGCTGCAGATTCCCAAGAGAATTATAATGGCGTATCCTTTCCCCTCACAGGACAGGTTACGGTGGGAGTTCTCACCTACGGTGGACAAGGCCCTTACGCACTTGTCCAAAAAGGTGGCCATACCGTCCCCGGACACGGCGACCTTAAAAGATCCTGCGGATCGCAGGCAGGAAACTACCTTAAAATCAATTTATGCGACTACGGGAGCCCTGCTCAGACCGGCGGTAGCGTCGGCATGGGTGGGGAGCGCAATTGCAGCATGGGAAGATAACTTGTCATCTGACATGGACACCCTCGATACAGACAGTGTTTTGTTCACATAGGTCACATAAAGGACGCAGCGTTATATATGAGGGAGGCTGCGAGAGATCTTGGGTTCAAGAGCAAATGCCATGGCAATTTCAGCTAGGAGGTCACTGTGGACCCGCCAATGGACTGGGGATGCTGACTCCAAGAGACTTATGGAGGCTTTGCCTTACAAGGGTGAAGTTCTGTTTGGGAAGGCCTTGCGGACCTGGTTTCCACAGCTACCGCGAGTAAGTCTTCTTTTCTGCCTTACATTCCCCCACAGCAAAAGAAAACACCTCAATACCAGATGCAGTCCTTTCGGTCTCATAAATTCAGAAAGGGACGCGGGTCATCCTACATCGCCAGAGGTAGAGGTAGGGGGAAAAGAACACCAGCTTCGGCTAGTTCCCAGGAGCAAAAGTCCTCCCCGACCTCTACCAAATCCACCGCATGACGCTGGGGCCCCGCTGCGGGAGTCCGCACCGGTGGGGGCACGTCTTCAGCTCTTCAGCCAGGTCTGGGTTCATTCGGACTTGGATTCTTGGGTGATAGGAATTGTGTCCCAAGGCTACAAACTGGAGTTCGAAGATGTGCCTCCACGCCGATTTTTCAAATCGGCCTTGCCAGCTTCTCTCCCAGAGAGAGCAATAGTTTCGGCGGCTATACAAAAGCTGTGTCAACAGCAAGTGATTATCCAGGTTCCCCAGTTGCAACAGGGAAGGGGGTTCTATTCAACCCTGTTTGTGGTCCCGAAGCCGGACGGTTCGGTCAGACCGATTCTGAACCTAAAATCCCTAAATCTATATCTGAAGAGATTCAAATTCAAAATGGAATCTCTACGGGCAGTGATCTCCAGCCTGGAAGGGGGGTATTTTATGGTGTCACTAGACATAAAGGATGCATACCTTCATGTCCCCATTATCCTCCTCATCAGGCGTACCTGAGATTCGCTGTACAGGACTGTCATTACCAGTTTCAGACGTTGCCGTTTGGGCTGTCCACGGCCCCGAGGATTTTCACCAAGGTAATGGCGGAAATGATTGTGCTCCTACGCAGGCAAGGAGTCACAATTATTCCATAATTGGACGATCTCCTGATAAAAGCGAGATCGAGAGATCAGTTGCTGAAAAGCGTGTCACTCTCCCTGAGAGTGCTGCAGCAACACGGCTGGCTTCTAAATTTGCCAAAGTCGCAGTTGGTCCCGACAACTCGGCTGCCGTTTTTGGGCATGATTCTGGACACAGAACGGCAGAGGGTTTTTCACCCAGTGGAAAAAGCTCTGGAACTCCAGAACATGGTCAGGGTTCTGCTGAAACCAAAAAGAGTGTCGATTCATCAATGCACTCGAGTGTTGGGAAAGATGGTGGCGGCCTACAAGACCATTCCGTTTGCCAGGTTCCATGCAAGAACTTTTCAGTAGGACCTACTGAGCAAGTGGTCAGAGTCCCATCTCCAAATGCATCAGATGATAAGCCTGTCCCCCAGGGCCAGGATTTCTCTCCTGTGGTGGCTCCAGAGTGCTCACCTTCTAGAGGGTCGCAGGTTTGGAATTCAAGATTGGGTTCTCGTGACCACGGACGCGAGCCTCCGGGGTTGGGGAGCAGTCACACAGGGAAAAAACTTTCAGGGAATATGGTCAAGGCAGGAGGCTTGTCTGCACATAAACGTGCTGGAATTAAGGGCCATATACAACGGCCTGAGACAGGCAGAGCATCTCCTTTGCAACCTACCCGTTCTAATCCAGTCAGACAATATCACAGCCGTGGCGCATGTAAACCACCAGGGCGGAACAAGGAGCAGAGCAGCAATGGCGGAGGCCACCAGGATTCTTCGCTGGGCGGAATATCATGTAAGCGCTCTGTCCGCGGTATTCATTCCGGGAGTGGACAACTGGGAAGCAGACTTCCTCAGCAGACACGATCTCCATCCAGGAGAGTGTGGACTTCATCAAGAGGTCTTTGCAGAAGTGACAAGTTGTTGGGGACTCCCTCAAATAGACATGATGGCGTCACGCCTCAACAAGAAGCTTCGGACATATTGTTCCAGGGCAAGGGACCCTCAGGCAATAGCAGTGGACGCGCTAGTAACACCGTGGGTGTATCAAGCGGTCTATGTGTTCCCTCCGCTTCCGCTCATCTCAAAAATATTGAGAATCATAAGAAGAACAAAAGTTCAGACGATACTCATTGTCCCAGATTGGCCTCGAAGGGCCTGGTATCCAGATCTTCAGGAAATGATCACAGAAGATCCTTGGCCGCTTCCTCTCAGAGAGGACCTGTTACAACAGGGGCCGTGTGTGTTCCAAGACTTACCACGATTGCGTTTGACGGCATGGCGGTTGAACACCAGATCCTAGCTAGGAAAGGTATTCCAGGGGAAGTCATCCCTACTCTACTTAAAGCTAGGAAGGAAGTAACGGCGAAGCACTATCACCGTATCTGGAGGAAGTATGTGTCTTGGTGTGAATCCAAGAATGCTCCTACGGAAGAATTACAGCTGGGTTGTTTTCTCCATTTTCTACAGACAGGAGTGGATATGGGCCTAAAGTTAGGTTTCATTAAGGTGCAGATTTCGGCCTTATCAATATTCTTTCAGAAGGAATTGGCCTCTCTTCCAGAAGTACAGACTTTTGTGAAAGGAGTACTGCACATTCAACCTCCTTTTGTGCCCCCTGTGGCACCGTGGGACCTGAACGTGGTGTTGCAGTTCCTTAAATCACATTGGTTTGAACCACTTCAAACTGTTGAGTTAAAATTTCTCACGTGGAAAGTGGTCATGTTATTGGCCTTGGCATCTGCAAGGTGGGTGTCAGAATTGGCGGCCTTGTCCCACAAGAGCCCCTATCTGATTTTCCATGTGGATAGAGCGGAATTGAGAACTCGTCCACAATTTCTACTTAAGGTGGTTTCGTCGTTTCACATGAACCAACCTATTGTAGTGCCGGTTGCTATGGATGTCTTGGAGGAGTCCAAGTCCCTTGATGTAGTCAGGGCTTTTAAAAATCTATGTAGCCAGAACGGCTCATATTAGGAAAACAGAGGCTCTCTTTGTCCTATATGCGGCCAACAAGGTTGGCGCTCCTGCTTCCAAGCAGACTATTGCACGCTGGATCTGTAACACGATTCAGCAGGCTCATTCTACGGCAGGATTGCCGTTACCAAAATCGGTGAAGGCCCATTACACTAGGAAAGTGGGCTCTTCTTGGGCGGCTGCCCAAGGTGTCTCGGCATTACAGCTTTGCCGAGCAGCTACTTAGTCGGGTTCAAACACTTTTGCAAAATTCTATAAGTTTGATACCCTGGCTGATGAGGACCTCCTGTTTGCTCAATCGGTGCTGCAGAGTCATCCGCACTCTCCCGCCCGTTTGGACGTAAGAGAAAATAAGATTTTAAACCTACCGGTAAATCTTTTTCTCCTAGTCCGTAGAGGATGCTGGGCGCCCGTCCCAGTGTGGAATAAATCTGCAGTACTTGTACATAGTTACTGATGTAGTTACACGAGAGTTGTGTACGGTTGAGATCAGACTGTTGCTGATTTCTGTTGTTCATGCTGTTAACTGGTTTAGTTATATACCATGTTATACGGTGTGTTTGTGGTGTGAGCTGGTATGTATCTCACCATTAATTAACAAAATTATATTCCTCGAAATGTCCGTCTCCTCTGGGCACAGTTCTATAACTGAGGTCTGGAGGAGGGGCATAGAGGGAGGAGCCAGCTCACGCTCATTAAAAGGTCTTAGAGTGCCCATGTCTCCTGCGGAGCCCGTCTATACCCCATGATCCTTACGGAGTCCCCAGCATCCTCTAAGGACTAGGAGAAAAAGATTCACCGGTAGGTTTAAAATCTTATTATTATAAATATGTTTAATTATACTGCACAGGACTATACATTTTCTACAGTGTATCAATCTGGTAAATTTTCATGCATTCATGGATGGAATATATTTGTAAAGGGTGTGTGATATAGAAGAAAGACATTAAAAATATAGATAGTCATTAGGTCGACAGGGTTAAAATGTCGATGCAAAAAAATTGGGATGTTTTGTGTTTTTAAATTTTTTTTTACCCCAATTTATTGAAATGCGTCCTCTCGCCACGCTTAGGGCGTGGTTGCTTGCTTTGCTTGTCACAAGGTTACTAATGGTGATAGTTTGTGACATGGATAGTCAATTTTAATGTAATGCGTCCCCTCGCCACACTTCAGGCTCGGTGGCTCGCTCCTCTCTGCATCGCTCACCACAAGGTTACTAAAGGTAATAGTTTGTGACATGGATAGTAAATGCTGCAAAAGTTGTAAAAATCCCCAAACAGATGTGTCGAACATATGTCGACCTTTTGACCCTGTCGACCATTAGTGGTCGACCTATTGACTGTAGACTATACACCGGATACCTTTGTAAACGGGCACAGACCATACACTCTCTAATGGTTATCTAAACCTCTGTGTTGGCTAGCCACACCCCCTCTGGAGACTGGCCACACCCCTAAGCATGGGCCCATACCACTGCATTCCCCCGGTGGGCCTTTCATGCCCCAGTCCGACACACTATATACATACATAAACACACACTAATATTTGCCCACAGCTTCGCTCGCATGTATGTCTGTTATTGCTCAGTGGAACTAATTTTACAAAGACAGTAGTATCATCTAATATTGTGATGTATATTTTATATTGTACACACTGATCACAACGTTTCTTTGTAAACATTTTTCATTCAGGGATTAACACAAAAGGATGCTTGGTGCTACTAACTCATAGTGATGTGCACCGGAAATTTTTCGGGTTTTGTGTTTTGGTTTTGGGTTCGGTTCCGCGGCCGTGTTTTGGGTTCGAACGCGTTTTGGCAATACCTCACCAAATTTTTTTTGTCGGATTCGGGTGTGTTTTAAATTCAGGTGTTTTTTTTCAAAAAACCCTAAAAAACAGCTTAAATCATAGAATTTGGGGGTCATTTTGATCCCATAGTATAATTAACCTCAATAACCATAATTTCCACTCATTTTCAGTCTATTCTGAACACCTCACACCTCACAATATTATTTTTAGTCCTAAAATTTGCACCGAGGTAGCTGTGTGACTAAGCTAAGCGACCCAAGTGGCCGACACAAACACCAGGCCCATCTAGGAGTGGCACTGCAGTGTCAGGCAGGATGGCCCTTCCAAAAAATACTCCCCAAACAGCACATGACGCAAAGAAAAAAAGAGGCGCACCAAGGCCGCTGTGTGACTAAGCTATGCGACACAAGTGGCCGACACAAACACCTGGCCCATCTAGGAGTGGCACTGCAGTGTCACGCAGGCTGGCCCTTCCAAAAAACACTCCCCAAACAGCACATGACGCAAAGAAAAAAAGAGGCGCAATGAGGTAGCAGTGGGTGCAAGATGGAATTGTCCTTGGGCCCTCCCACCCACCCTTATGTTGTATAAACAGGACATGCACACTTTAACGAACCCATCATTTCAGCGACAGGGTCTGCCACATGACTGTGACTGAAATGACTGGTTGGTTTGGGCCCCCACCAAAAAAGAAGCAATCAATCTCTCCTTGCACAAACTGGCTCTACAGAGGCAAGATGTCCACCTCCTCCTCATCGTCCGATTCCTCACCCCTTTCACTGTGTACATCCCCCTCCTCACAGATTATTAATTCGTCCCCACTGGAATCCACCATCTCAGGTCCCCGTGTACTTTCTGGAGGCAATTGCTGCTGGTGAATGTCTCCATGGAGGAATTGATTATAATTCATTTTAATGAACATCATCTTCTCCACATTTTCTGGAAGTAACCTCGTACGCCGATTGCTGACAAGGTGAGCGGCGGCACTAAACACTCTTTCGGAGTACACACTGGAGGGAGGGCAACTTAGGTAGAATAAAGCCAGTTTGTGCAAGGGCCTCCAAATTGCCTCTTTTTCCTGCCAGTATACGTACGGACTGTCTGACGTGCCTACTTGGATGCGGTCACTCATATAATCCTCCACCATTCTTTCAATGGTGAGAGAATCATATGCAGTGACAGTAGACGACATGTCAGTAATCGTTGGCAGGTCCTTCAGTCCGGACCAGATCTCAGCATCAGCAGTCGCTCCAGACTGCCCTGCATCACCGCCAGCGGGTGGGCTCGGAATTCGTAGCCTTTTCCTCGCACCCCCAGTTGCAGGAGAATGTGAAGGAGGAGATGTTGACGTTCCGCTTGACTTGACAATTTTCTCACCAGCAGGTCTTTGAACCTCTGCAGACTTGTGTCTGCCGGAAAGAGAGATCCAACGTAGGTTTTAAATCTAGGATCGAGCACGGTGGCCAAAATGTAGTGCTCTGATTTCAACAGATTGACCACCCGTGAATCCTGGTTAAGCGAATGAAGGGCTCCATCCACAAGTCCCACATGCCTAGCGGAATCGCTCTGTTTTAGCTCCTCCTTCAATGCCTCCAGCTTCTTCTGCAAAAGCCTGATGAGGGGAATGACCTGACTCAGGCTGGCAGTGTCTGAACTGACTTCACCTGTGGCAAGTTCAAAAGGTTGCAGAACCTTGCACAACGTTGAAATCATTCTCCACTGCGCTTGAGACAGGTGCATTCCACCTCCTTTGCCTATATCGTGGGCAGATGTATAGGCTTGAATGGCCTTTTGCTGCTCCTCCATCCTCTGAAGCATATAGAGGGTTGAATTCCACCTCGTTACCACCTCTTGCTTCAGATGATGGCAGGGCAGGTTCAGGTGTTTTTGGTGGTGCTCCAGTCTTCTGTACGCAGTGCCTGTACGCCGAAAGTGGCCCGCAATTCTTCTGGCCACCGACAGCATCTCTTGCACGCCCCTGTCGTTTTTTAAATAATTATGCACCACCAAATTCAAGGTATGTGCAAAACATGGGACGTGCTGGAATTTGCCCAGATGTAATGCACGCACAATATTGCTGGCGTTGTCCGATGCCACAAATCCCCAGGAGAGTCCGATTGGGGTAAGACATTCTGCGATGATCTTCCTCAGTTGCCGTAAGAGGTTTTCAGCTGTGTGCGTATTCTGGAAAGCGGTGATACAAAGCGTAGCCTGCCTAGGAACGAGTTGGCGTTTGCGAGATGCTGCTACTGGTGCCGCCGCCGCTGTTCTTGCAGCGGGAGGCAATACATCTACCCAGTGGGCTGTCACAGTCATATAGTCCTGAGTCTGCCCTGCTCCACTTGTCCACATGTCCGTGGTTAAGTGGACATTGGGTACAACTGCATTTTTTAGGACACTGGTGAGTCTTTTTCTGACGTCCGTGTACATTCTCGGTATCGCCTGCCTAGAGAAGTGGAACCTAGATGGTATTTGGTAACGGGGGCACACTACCTCAAGCAATTCTCTAGTTCCCCGTGAACTAACGGCGGATACTGGACGCACGTCTAACACCAACATAGTTATCAATGCCTGAGTTATCCGCTTTGCAACAGGATGACTGCTGTGATATTTCATCTTCCTCGTAAAGGACTGTTGGACAGTCAATTGCTTACTGGAAGTAGTACAAGTGGTCTTCCGACTTCCCCTCTGGGATGACGATCGACTCCCAGCAGCAACAACAGCAGCGCCAGCAGCAGTAGGCGTTACACTCAAGGATGCATCGGAGGAATCCCAGGCAGGAGAGGACTCGTCAGACTTGCCAGTGACATGGCCTGCAGGACTATTGGCTTTCCTGGGTAAGGAGGAAATTGACACTGAGGGAGTTGGTGGTGTGGTTTGCGGGAGCTTGGTTACAAGAGGAAGGGATTTACTGGTCAGTGGACTGCTTCCGCTGTCGCCCAAAGTTTTTGAACTTGTCACTGACTTATTATGAATGCGCTGCAGGTGACGTATAAGGGAGGATGTTCCGAGGTGGTTAACGTCCTTACCCCTACTTATTACAGCTTGACAAAGGCAACACACAGCTTGACACCAGTTGTCCGCATTTCTGTTGAAATAATTCCACACTGAAGAGCTGATTTTTTTTGTATTTTGACCAGGCGTGTCAATGGCCATATTCCGCCCACGGACAACAGGTGTCTCCCCGGGTGCCTGACTTAAACAAACCACATCACCATCAGAATCCTCCTTGTCAATTTCCTCCCCAGCGCCAGCAACACCCATATCCTCATCCTGGTGTACTTCAACACTGACATCTTCAATTTGACTATCAGGAACTGGACTGCGGGTGCTCCTTCCAGCACTTGCAGGGGGCGTGCAAATGGTGGAAGGCGCAAGCTCTTCCCGTCCAGTGTTGGGAAGGTCAACCGACACAATTGGACTCTTCTTGGGGATTTGTGATTTCGAAGAACGCACAGTTCTTTGCTGTGCTTTTGCCAGCTTAAGTCTTTTCTTTTTTCTAGCGAGAGGATGAATGCTTCCATCCTCATGTGAAGCTGAACCACTAGCCATGAACATAGGCCAGGGCCTCAGCCGTTCCTTGCCACTCCGTGTCGTAAATGGCATATTGGCAAGTTTACGCTTCTCCTCAGACGCTTTTAATTTTGATTTTTGGGTCATTTTACTGAACTTTTGTGTTTTGGATTTTACATGCTCTGTACTATGACATTGGGCATCGGCCTCGGCAGACGACGTTGATGGCATTTCATCGTCTCGGCCATGACTAGTGGCAGCAGCTTCAGCACGAGGTGGAAGTGGATCTTGATCTTTCCCTATTTTTTTAACCTCCACATTTTAGTTTTCCATATTTTAGTGCGCACAACTAAAAGCCACCACAGGTATACAATGTAGATAGATGGATAGTATAGTATTATATTACTTATGGACGACGAGTGCACCGACGACACAGAGGTAGGTACAGCCGTGGCCTACCGTACTGCTATATATATATATATATATATATATATATATATACAGCAAGGGGGAGGCGGCGGCACTCAGAGACTTTCACTTTCAGGTAATCAAAGCAAAAAGTGCATTTTATTTGTCAACGTTTCGAGGGACGAACCCCCTTCTTCAGGACACTGAAGGGGGTTCGTCCCTCGAAACGTTGACAAATAAAATGCACTTTTTGCTTTGATTACCTGAAAGTGAAAGTCTCTGAGTGCCGCCGCCTCCCCCTTGCTGTACATATTGGGGTTGCCATACCCCTAGGAGGGCACCGGAGCGATACCCCACCGGGGACAACGGAGTGCCGGGCTGCTTCCATGTTCTATATATATATATATATATATAAAATATACTGTATAATAATAACGGACCTGGTGGACACTGTCAGCAGACTGCTAAACTAGTATGAAGAAAAAAAAAGCCACCACAGGTATACAATGTAGATGGATGGATAGTATAGTATTATATTACTTATGGACGACGAGTGCACTGACGACACAGAGGTAGGTACAGCCGTGGCCTACCGTACTGCTATATATATATATATATATATATATATATATATATATATATATAATATACTGTATAATAATAACGGACCTGGTGGACACTGTCAGCAGACTGCTAAACTAGTATGAAGAAAAAAAAAGCCACCACAGGTATACAATGTAGATGGATGGATAGTATAGTATTATATTACTTATGGACGACGAGTGCACTGACGACACAGAGGTAGGTACAGCCGTGGCCTACCGTACTGCTATATATATATATATATATACTGTATAATAATAACGGACCTGGTGGACACTGTCAGCAGACTGCTAAACCAGTATGAAGAAAAAAAAAGCCACCACAGGTATACAATGTAGATGGATGGATAGTATAGTATTATATTACTTATGGACGACGAGTGCACTGACGACACAGAGGTAGGTACAGCCGTGGCCTACCGTACTGCTATATATAATATACTGTATAATAATAACGGACCTGGTGGACACTGTCAGCAGACTGCTAAACTAGTATGAAGAAAAAAAAAGCCACCACAGGTATACAATGTAGATGGATAGTATAGTATTATATTACTTATGGACGACGAGTGCACTGACGACACAGAGGTAGGTACAGCCGTGGCCTACCGTACTGCTATATATATATATATATATAATATACTGTATAATAATAACGGACCTGGTGGACACTGTCAGCAGACTGCTAAACTAGTATGAAGAAAAAAAAAGCCACCACAGGTATACAATGTAGATGGATGGATAGTATAGTATTATATTACTTATGGACGACGAGTGCACTGACGACACAGAGGTAGGTACAGCCGTGGCCTACCGTACTGCTATATGTATATATATATAATATACTGTATAATAATAACGGACCTGGTGGACACTGTCAGCAGACTGCTAAACTAGTAGTATGAAGAAAAAAAAGCAACAGGAGTGTTTTTCAGGCAGACAAACGTATACTGGACTGGTGGTCACTGTCAGCAAAACTGTGCACTGTACTCCTGCTATAACTGCTCCCCAGTCCCCACAATTAGGCAGTGTGAGCAGTGCACTCAGCACAGATATATCATGCAGCAGTGCAGCACACTGAGCACAGATATGGTGGAGCGTTTTTTCCAGGAAGAGAAACAACGGATTAAACTCACTGGTGGTATTATAATCAAAACCCTGCACTGTACTCCCTAACAGCTGCTCCCCGTCCCCAATCCTCCCCACAATTATAACTAAGTCACTCTTTTCTACTATAACGGAGAGGACGCCAGCCACGTCCTCTCCCTATCAATCTCAATGCACGTGTGAAAATGGCGGCGACGCGCGGCTGCTTATATAGAATCCGAATCTCGCGAGAATCCGACAGCGGGATGATGACGTTCGGGCGCGCTCGGGTCAACCGAGCAAGGCGGGAGGATTCGAGTCTGCCTCGGACCCGTGTAAAAAGGCTGAAGTTCGGGTGGGTCGGTTTCCGAGAAACCGAACCCGCTCATCACTACTAACTCATGAGCTGCTCATGAGAGAAGTCAGCTACAGCCCTGAGCATTTTTCAGGGTGTGTAATATATGTATATACCTTATATTTATAAAAATATATAAATATATAATATATAGTAATTTTGGACTTGAGGCGCCTGCACACTGCAAGTGTCAAGTGTCTGTTTTTTCCTTTTTCGCTCCTCTTCCTGATGTCACATCGAGATCATACATACCTCAGTTTCTTTCTAGGTCACTAGATAGTGGAAATGATATCCAAATTCATCCAGTAGTTTAAACGTGATGCTGGAACAAACAGACAAAAATCAAAAATGTATTTTGTCTCCATAGTTCATAAACAATCCCTAGAAGTATATTTCTCAAAATTTTATATATATATATATATATATATATATATATTTATTTATTTATTCAATACAGTTCAAATGGCGGCACTCACAGCATAGTTTAAAACATGACCACGGAGATCCCAATTGTTCTCAACATTTCAATTTCTTTGCTGAAATTTTCCTGATGAAAATTTCCACTCATTTCCAGTCTATTCTGAACACCTCACACCTCACAATATTATTTTTAGTCCTAAAATTTGCACCGAGGTCGCTGGATGGCTAAGCTAAGCGACCCAAGTGGCTGACACAAACACCTGGCCCATCTAGGAGTGGCATTGCAGTGTCAGACAGGATGGCACATAAAAAAATAGTCCCCAAACAGCACATGATGCAGAGATAAATATATATATATACTGGTGGTCAGCAAAATTCTGCACTGTCCTCCTACTATAATATTGCACACAACTACAATGCAGCACAGATATGGATGGATAGTATACTTGACGACACAGAGGTAGAGCAATGGACTACTGTACCGTACTGCTATATATATATATATATACTGGTGGTCAGCAAAATTCTGCACTGTCCTCCTACTATAATACTGCGCACAACTACAATGCAGCACAGATATGGATAGTATACTTGATGACACAGAGGTAGAGCAATGGACTACTGTACCGTACTGCTATATATATACTGGTGGTCAGCTAAATTCTGCACTGTCCTCCTACTATAATACTGCGCACAACTACAATGCAGCACAGATATGGATGGACATACTATCAAAGACTTCAGCTTCATGCCGATCGACCATATCCCCCCCCTACGCAGAGGAGGTGACAGACACAAACTATTACTCAAACGGGAGTGCCAGTGGATTTATGACTTAAAATCTATGACCCCGTTAGGCCTTAATGAAGAGTTCAATATGTCAGTTTTCTTAGGCTAGTTATTGGACCCAGGTATGGACATTGGTATATGTTAATACAGTAATCAACCCCATACTCTGGATCCATTGTGTGTGTTTATGTCGTTATCTTCTTTATTTAATTTATTTTTGCATGTTCTATGTAGGTGTTTTTTTATACAACACGTTCGCATATCCTGTTAATATGGCTATTGTGGTGAACATATTATTTAATTACCATGAGGCTCTATTCCTATATACTTTAAATTGTGCCATTGTATACAGGATGAATCATTATTGCATTATGATTCTTTTCATAGCGCTGTTGTATACAGGGAGTCATGGTAACTCTGACTTCCGGTTTTGTCACTTCCGGCACCAGGGAACCCTGATCAACTCCTACGGCGTCTTTTCCTGAATGTTGGTTCCAGCTGCTGACGTCACTACGGAGGCGCCGGAGCCGCAACGGGGAGAGATGGCGGGAGTGACGGGAGGACGTGGTGCCACGGAGGTTTGGAGATTACACATTACACACAGGTGAGGCATTATACAATGTTCTATTTAAATGCTCGTTTTTGCCACTATCTCTATACATCCTTTGAGAAAGGTGTGCAGACACCGAAACGGCTGTCAGGGGTATCGGAGGAATGTCTCCAGGAGCGGTAACATGCTTGTAAACGCTGCTGCTCTTTATATACAATTTGACTTGTGCACTTGAGCATTTGATGGAAACTTTTATTTGTGGATTAAAATCAAAGTTTTTGCTACTGGTTGTGCTGATCACTTCTATACACTCAGCAGTGCTGTATGTGTTTACGAGGTTTCTGTGTTATCAGATTGTGTGGATCTGGCACCCGGACTTCAATTTAGTATTGTGTGCAGTTCATGAGACGTGTATATATATATATATATATATATTTATTTATTTATTCAATACAGTTCAAATGGCGGCACTCACAGCATAGTTTAAAACATGACCACGGAGATCCCAATTGTTCTCAACATTTCAATTTCTTTACTGAAATTTTCCTGATGAAAATTTCCACTCATTTCCAGTCTATTCTGAACACCTCACACCTCACAATATTATTTTTAGTCCTAAAATTTGCACCGAGGTCGCTGGATGGCTAAGCTAAGCGACCCAAGTGGCTGACACAAACACCTGGCCCATCTAGGAGTGGCATTGCAGTGTCAGACAGGATGGCACATAAAAAAATAGTCCCCAAACAGCACATGATGCAGAGATAAATATATATATATACTGGTGGTCAGCAAAATTCTGCACTGTCCTCCTACTATAATATTGCACACAACTACAATGCAGCACAGATATGGATGGATAGTATACTTGACGACACAGAGGTAGAGCAATGGACTACTGTACCGTACTGCTATATATATATATATATACTGGTGGTCAGCAAAATTCTGCACTGTCCTCCTACTATAATACTGCGCACAACTACAATGCAGCACAGATATGGATAGTATACTTGATGACACAGAGGTAGAGCAATGGACTACTGTACCGTACTGCTATATATATACTGGTGGTCAGCTAAATTCTGCACTGTCCTCCTACTATAATACTGCGCACAACTACAATGCAGCACAGATATGGATGGATAGTATACTTGACGACACAGAGGTAGAGCAATGGACTACTGTACCATACTGCTATAAATATATACTGGTGATCATCAAAATTGTGCACTGTCCTCCTACTATAATACTGCGCACAACTACAATGCAGCACAGATATGGATGGATAGTATACTTGACGACACAGAGGTAGAGCAATGGACAACTGTACCGTACTGCTATATGTATATACTGGTGGTCAGCAAAATTCTGCAGTGTCCTCCTACTATAATACTGCACACAACTACAATGCAGAACAGATATGGATAGTATACTTGACGACACAGAGGTAGAGCAATGGACTACTGTACCGTACTGCTATATATATACTGGTGGTTAGCAAAATTCTGCACTGTCCTCCTACTATATACTACAATGCAGCACAGATATGGAGCGTTTTTCAGGCAGAGAACGTAGATATTTGCAGCACACTGAGCACAGATATTTGCAGCACACTGAGCACAGATAGTTGCAGCACACTGAGCACAGATAGTTGCAGCACACTGAACACAGAAACTGAGAGAACGCAGCCACGTCCTCTCGCTATCATCTCCAATGCATGAGTGAAAACGCGCGGCTCCTTATATAGAATACGAAGCTCGCGAGAATCCGACAGCGGGATGATGACGTTCGGGCGCGCTCGGGTTAACCGAGCAAGGCGGGAAGATCCGAGGCTGCCTCGGAACCGTGTAAAATAGGTGAAGTTCGGGAGGGGGGTTCGTATCTTGACGAACCGAACCCGCTCATCTCTAATATATATATATATATATATATATATATATATATATAATGTCTATTTATACGTCAACCACATTCTGATTGTCGACCTGACTGGATCCCTTTCCATTCACTGCAACTTCAATCTGTACAGTATCTTACAAGACAAAGACTTTAATACTAGAGATGAGCGGGTTCGGTTTCTCTGAATCCGAACCCGCACGAACTTCATGTTTTTTTTCACGGGTCCGAGCGACTCGGATCTTCCCGCCTTGCTCGGTTAACCCGAGCGCGCCCGAACGTCATCATGACGCTGTCGGATTCTCGCGAGGCTCGGATTCTATCGCGAGACTCGGATTCTATATAAGTCGCCGCCATTTTCACACGTGCATTGAGATTGATAGGGAGAGGACGTGGCTGGCGTCCTCTCCGTTTAGAATAGATTAGAGAGACACTTGATTTACTAATTTTGGGGAGCATTAGGAGTACTCAGTAGTGTACAGTGCAGAGTTTTGCTGATAGTGACCAGTGAGTGACCACCAGTTTTATTTATAATCCGTTCTCTGCCTGAAAAAAGCGATACACAGCACACAGTGACTCAGTCACATACCATATCTGTGTGCACTGCTCAGGCTCAGGCCAGTGTGCTGCATCATCTATTATCTATATATAATATTATATATATCTGTCTGACTGCTCAGCTCACACAGCTTATAATTGTGGGGGAGACTGGGGAGCACTACTGCAGTGCCAGTTATAGGTTATAGCAGGAGCCAGGAGTACATAATATATTATATAGTGAGTGACCACCAGACACACAGTGCAGTTTATTTAATATATCCGTTCTCTGCCTGAAAAAAGCGATACACACAGTGACTCAGTCAGTCACATACCATATCTGTGTGCACTGCTCAGGCTCAGGCCAGTGTGCTGCATCATCTATATATATTATATATCTGTCTGACTGCTCAGCTCACACAGCTTATAATTGTGGGGGAGACTGGGGAGCACTACTGCAGTGCCAGTTATAGGTTATAGCAGGAGCCAGGAGTACATAATATTATATTAAAATTAAACAGTGCACACTTTTGCTGCAGGAGTGCCACTGCCAGTGTGACTAGTGACCAGTGACCTGACCACCAGTATATATAATATTAGTAGTATACTATCTCTTTATCAACCAGTCTATATTAGCAGCAGACACAGTACAGTGCGGTAGTTCACGGCTGTGGCTACCTCTGTGTCGGCACTCGGCAGCCCGTCCATAATTGTATATACCACCTAACCGTGGTTTTTTTTTCTTTCTTTATACATACATACTAGTTACGAGTATACTATCTCTTTATCAACCAGTCTATATATTAGCAGCAGACACAGTACAGTGCGGTAGTTCACGGCTGTGGCTACCTCTGTGTCGGCACTCGGCAGCCCGTCCATAATTGTATATACCACCTAACCGTGGTTTTTTTTTCTTTCTTTATACATACATACTAGTTACGAGTATACTATCTCTTTATCAACCAGTCTATATATTAGCAGCAGACACAGTACAGTGCGGTAGTTCACGGCTGTGGCTACCTCTGTGTCGGCACTCGGCAGCCCGTCCATAATTGTATATACCACCTAACCGTGGTTTTTTTTTCTTTCTTTATACATACATACTAGTTACGAGTATACTATCTCTTTATCAACCAGTCTATATATTAGCAGCAGACACAGTACAGTGCGGTAGTTCACGGCTGTGGCTACCTCTGTGTCGGCACTCGGCAGCCCGTCCATAATTGTATACTAGTATCCAATCCATCCATCTCCATTGTTTACCTGAGGTGCCTTTTAGTTGTGCCTATTAAAATATGGAGAACAAAAATGTTGAGGTTCCAAAATTAGGGAAAGATCAAGATCCACTTCCACCTCGTGCTGAAGCTGCTGCCACTAGTCATGGCCGAGACGATGAAATGCCAGCAACGTCGTCTGCCAAGGCCGATGCCCAATGGCATAGTACAGAGCATGTCAAAACCAAAACACCAAATATCAGAAAAAAAAGGACTCCAAAACCTAAAATAAAATTGTCGGAGGAGAAGCGTAAACTTGCCAATATGCCATTTACCACACGGAGTGGCAAGGAACGGCTGAGGCCCTGGCCTATGTTCATGGCTAGTGGTTCAGCTTCACATGAGGATGGAAGCACTCAGCCTCTCGCTAGAAAACTGAAAAGACTCAAGCTGGCAAAAGCACCGCAAAGAACTGTGCGTTCTTTGAAATCCCAAATCCACAAGGAGAGTCCAATTGTGTCGGTTGCGATGCCTGACCTTCCCAACACTGGACGTGAAGAGCATGCGCCTTCCACCATTTGCACGCCCCCTGCAAGTGCTGGAAGGAGCACCCGCAGTCCAGTTCCTGATAGTCAGATTGAAGATGTCAGTGTTGAAGTACACCAGGATGAGGAGGATATGGGTGTTGCTGGCGCTGGGGAGGAAATTGACCAGGAGGATTCTGATGGTGAGGTGGTTTGTTTAAGTCAGGCACCCGGGGAGACACCTGTTGTCCGTGGGAGGAATATGGCCGTTGACATGCCAGGTGAAAATACCAAAAAAATCAGCTCTTCGGTGTGGAGGTATTTCACCAGAAATGCGGACAACAGGTGTCAAGCCGTGTGTTCCCTTTGTCAAGCTGTAATAAGTAGGGGTAAGGACGTTAACCACCTCGGAACATCCTCCCTTATACGTCACCTGCAGCGCATTCATAATAAGTCAGTGACAAGTTCAAAAACTTTGGGTGACAGCGGAAGCAGTCCACTGACCAGTAAATCCCTTCCTCTTGTAACCAAGCTCACGCAAACCACCCCACCAACTCCCTCAGTGTCAATTTCCTCCTTCCCCAGGAATGCCAATAGTCCTGCAGGCCATGTCACTGGCAATTCTGACGAGTCCTCTCCTGCCTGGGATTCCTCCGATGCATCCTTGCGTGTAACGCCTACTGCTGCTGGCGCTGCTGTTGTTGCCGCTGGGAGTCGATGGTCATCCCAGAGGGGAAGTCGTAAGCCCACTTGTACTACTTCCAGTAAGCAATTGACTGTTCAACAGTCCTTTGCGAGGAAGATGAAATATCACAGCAGTCATCCTACTGCAAAGCGGATAACTGAGGCCTTGGCATCCTGGGTGGTGAGAAACGTGGTTCCGGTATCCATCATTACTGCAGAGCCAACTAGAGACTTGTTGGAGGTACTGTGTCCCCGGTACCAAATACCATCTAGGTTCCATTTCTCTAGGCAGGCGATACCGAAAATGTACACAGACCTCAGAAAAAGAGTCACCAGTGTCCTAAAAAATGCAGCTGTACCCAATGTCCACTTAACCACGGACATGTGGACAAGTGGAGCAGGGCAGGGTCAGGACTATATGACTGTGACAGCCCACTGGGTAGATGTATGGACT
Organism: Pseudophryne corroboree; assembly: GCF_028390025.1. NCBI lineage: Eukaryota > Metazoa > Chordata > Amphibia > Anura > Myobatrachidae > Pseudophryne > Pseudophryne corroboree. Next base: position 206,420,280 of record NC_086450.1, on the reverse strand, counting down.
CCCGCCGCATGAACAGCAGCGGCGGCACCAGTAGCAGCATCTCGCAAACGCCAACTCTTTCCTAGGCAGGCTACGCTTTGTATCACCGCTTTCCAGAATACGCACACAGCTGAAAACCTCTTACGGCAACTGAGGAAGATCATCGCGGAATGGCTTACCCCAATTGGACTCTCCTGTGGATTTGTGGCATCGGACAACGCCAGCAATATTGTGTGTGCATTAAATCTGGGCCAATTCCAGCACGTCCCATGTTTTGCACATACCTTGAATTTGGTGGTGCAGAATTTTTTAAAAAACGACAGGGGCGTGCAAGAGATGCTGTCGGTGGCCAGAAGAATTGCGGGACACTTTCGGCGTACAGGCACCACGTACAGAAAACTGGAGCACCACCAAAAACTACTGAACCTGCCCTGCCATCATCTGAAGCAAGAAGTGGTAACGAGGTGGAATTCAACCCTCTATATGCTTCAGAGGTTGGAGGAGCAGCAAAAGGCCATTCAAGCCTATACAATTGAGCACGATATAGTAGGTGGAATGCACCTGTCTCAAGTGCAGTGGAGAATGATTTCAACGTTGTGCAAGGTTCTGATGCCCTTTGAACTTGCCACACGTGAAGTCAGTTCAGACACTGCCAGCCTGAGTCAGGTCATTCCCCTCATCAGGCTTTTGCAGAAGAAGCTGGAGGCATTGAAGAAGGAGCTAAAAGGGAGCGATTCCGCTAGGCATGTGGGACTTGTGGATGCAGCCCTTAATTCGCTTAACAAGGATTCACGGGTGGTCAATCTGTTGAAATCAGAGCACTACATTTTGGCCACCGTGCTCGATCCTAGATTTAAAGCCTACCTTGGATCTCTCTTTCCGGCAGACACAGGTCTGCTGGGGTTGAAAGACCTGCTGGTGACAAAATTGTCAAGTCAAGCGGAACGCGACCTGTCAACATCTCCTCCTTCACATTCTCCCGCAACTGGGGGTGCGAGGAAAAGGCTCAGAATTCCGAGCCCACCCGCTGGCGGTGATGCAGGGCAGTCTGGAGCGACTGCTGATGCTGACATCTGGTCCGGACTGAAGGACCTGACAACGATTACGGACATGTCGTCTACTGTCACTGCATATGATTCTCTCAACATTGATAGAATGGTGGAGGATTATATGAGTGACCGCATCCAAGTAGGCACGTCACACAGTCCGTACTTATACTGGCAGGAAAAAGAGGCAATTTGGAGGCCCTTGCACAAACTGGCTTTATTCTACCTAAGTTGCCCTCCCACAAGTGTGTACTCCGAAAGAGTGTTTAGTGCCACCGCTCACCTTGTCAGCAATCGGCGTACGAGGTTACATCCAGAAAATGTGGAGAAGATGATGTTCATTAAAATGAATTATAATCAATTCCTCCGCGGAGACATTGACCAGCAGCAATTGCCTCCACAAAGTACACAGGGAGCTGAGATGGTGGATTCCAGTGGGGACGAATTGATAATCTGTGAGGAGGGGGATGTACACGGTGATATATCGGAGGGTGAAGATGAGGTGGACATCTTGCCTCTGTAGAGCCAGTTTGTGCAAGGAGAGATTAATTGCTTCTTTTTTGGGGGGGGTCCAAACCAACCCATCATATCAGTCACAGTCGTGTGGCAGACCCTGTCACTGAAATGATGGGTTGGTTAAAGTGTGCATGTCCTGTTTTGTTTATACAACATAAGGGTGGGTGGGAGGGCCCAAGGACAATTCCATCTTGCACCTCTTTTTTCTTTTCTTTTTCTTTGCATCATGTGCTGATTGGGGAGGGTTTTTTGGAAGGGACATCCTGCGTGACACTGCAGTGCCACTCCTAGATGGGCCCGGTGTTTGTGTCGGCCACTAGGGTCGCTAATCTTACTCACACAGTCAGCTACCTCATTGCGCCTCTTTTTTTCTTTGCGTCATGTGCTGTTTGGGGAGGGTTTTTTGGAAGGGACATCCTGCGTGACACTGCAGTGCCACTCCTAGATGGGCCCGGTGTTTGTGTCGGCCACTAGGGTCGCTAATCTTACTCACACAGCTACCTCATTGCGCCTCTTTTTTTCTTTGCGTCATGTGCTGTTTGGGGAGGGTTTTTTGGAAGGGACATCCTGCGTGACACTGCAGTGCCACTCCTAGATGGGCCCGGTGTTTGTGTCGGCCACTAGGGTCGCTAATCTTACTCACACAGCTACCTCATTGCGCCTCTTTTTTTCTTTGCGTCATGTGCTGTTTGGGGAGGGTTTTTTGGAAGGGCCATCCTGCGTGACACTGCAGTGCCACTCCTAGATGGGCCCGGTGTTTGTGTCGGCCACTAGGGTCGCTAATCTTACTCACACAGCTACCTCATTGCGCCTCTTTTTTTCTTTGCGTCATGTGCTGTTTGGGGAGGGTTTTTTGGAAGGGACATCCTGCGTGACACTGCAGTGCCACTCCTAGATGGGCCCGGTGTTTGTGTCGGCCACTAGGGTCGCTTATCTTACTCACACAGCGACCTCGGTGCAAATTTTAGGACTAAAAATAATATTGTGACTTGTGAGGTATTCAGAATAGACTGAAAATGAGTGTAAATTATGGTTTTTGAGGTTAATAATACTTTGGGATCAAAATGACCCCCAAATTCTATGATTTAAGCTGTTTTTTAGTGTTTTTTGAAAAAAACACCCGAATCCAAAACACACCCGAATCCGACAAAAAAAATTTGGTGAGGTTTTGCCAAAACGCGTTCGAACCCAAAACACGGCCGCGGAACCGAACCCAAAACCAAAACACAAAACCCGAAAAATTTCAGGCGCTCATCTCTATTTAATACCCCTAGCGCTTGAAATCCACCAACCTTAAGCAACAATTAGATTATCTAGCAGCTCCCAACTTGAATATACTGTGATATCAAAATTATAATAGCTAAAAAAATAAGGCAATAAAAATTACCAAGGTAGTATTTTACAAAGGGTAAGATATTCACCTGCTACAATTCTCATTTGCTGCTGGCAGCAGGTTGCATATACTGTAGATGGGTTGCCAGCCTTTTTTAGCAGCAAACTGCTTTAATTGCTCCACAAAATAAGTATTTTCTGGAGTTTACTAGGCAAATTTCTAGGCTGTCTATGTTGCCAAAACATCTGCAGATTTTATGATCGTCCTGCATCCCTCATTTCCCCACACGCTGCACCTCACTGGCACCTTCCAAACTCCAGCCTCACATTACACATTTAGTGCAGACAAAGGGGAGATTTAGGAAGTGGCAAGCTTAAAACCCAGAGCATTCCAGACCTAGAACAGGTCTTGCTGCAGAGGCCTACGACAACTTTCATAGCACTAAACATACCTCTTTGTGTCTACTGCAGCTTATTGCTAACCCATTCATTGCTGGGGGAGCTAGGGGTGTTATACTGTTCCTTCTAAATGGGGTGTCGGGAGAGATTAATTAAGTGTCGGGAACAGTTCATCTCTAACCCTGTTAACACTGCCAGCCTGCAAGGAAACGTCTGAGTCCCAGTGCTTTCAATGTTTAAGATATGGATCAAGTGAGATCTGAAGACTTTGGACTAAAATATAATTTCTCTAACGTCCTAAGTGGATGCTGGGGACTCCGTCAGGACCATGGGGATTAGCGGCTCCGCAGGAGACAGGGCACAAAAATAAAGCTTTAGGATCAGGTGGTGTGTACTGGCTCCTCCCCCTATGACCCTCCTCCAAGCCTCAGTTAGGTTTTTGTGCCCGTCCGAGCAGGGTGCAATCTAGGTGGCTCTCCTAAAGAGCTGCTTAGAAAAAGTTTTTAGGTTTCTTATTTTCAGTGAGTCCTGCTGGCAACAGGCTCACTGCATCGAGGGACTTAGGGGAGAGAAGTGAACTCACCTGCGTGCAGGATGGATTGGCTTCTTAGGCTACTGGACACCATTAGCTCCAGAGGGAGTCGGAACACAGGTCTCACCCTGGGGTTCGTCCCGGAGCCGTGCCGCCGACCCCCCTTGCAGATGCCGAAGATTGAAGAGGTCCAGAAACAGGCGGCAGAAGACTTTTCAGTCTTCATGAGGTAGCGCACAGCACTGCAGCTGTGCGCCATTGTTGTCAGCACACTTCACACAGCGGTCACTGAGGGTGCAGGGCGCTGAGGGGGGCGCCCTGGGCAGCAATGTATAATACCTTTTTTATGGCTAAAAATACATCACATATAGCCCTTGAGGCTATATGGATGTATTTAACCCCTGCCAGGTCTCAGAAAAACGGGAGAAGAAGCCCGCCGAAAAGGGGGCGGGGCCTATTCTCCTCAGCACACAGCGCCATTTTCCCTCACAGAAATGCTGGTGGGAAAGCTCCCAGGCTCTCCCCTGCACTGCACTACAGAAACAGGGTTAAAACAGAGAGGGGGGGCACTTATTTGGCGATATGTATATATATATTAAAATGCTATAAGGGAAAAACACTTATATAAAGGTTGTCCCTGTATAATTATAGCGTTTTTGGTGTGTGCTGGCAAACTCTCCCTCTGTCTCCCCAAAGGGCTAGTGGGGTCCTGTCCTCTATCAGAGCATTCCCTGTGTGTGTGCTGTGTGTCGGTACGTGTGTGTCGACATGTATGAGGACGATGTTGGTGAGGAGGCGGAGCAATTGCCTGAAATGGTGATGTCACTCTCTAGGGAGTCGACACCGGAATGGATGGCTTATTTAAGGAATTACGTGATAATGTCAACACGCTGCAAGGTCGGTTGACGACATGAGACGGCCGGCAAACAAATTAGTACCTGTCCAGGCGTCTCAAACACCGTCAGGGGCTGTAAAACGCTCATTTACCTCAGTCGGTCGACACAGACACGGACACTGACTCCAGTGTCGACGGTGAAGAAACAAACGTATTTTCCTTTAGGGCCACACGTTACATGTTAAGGGCAATGAAGGAGGTGTTACATATTTCTGATACTACAAGTACCACAAAGAAGGGTATTATGTGGGGTGTGAAAAAACTACCTGTAGTTTTTCCTGAATCAGATAAATTAAATGAAGTGTGTGATGATGAGTGGGTTTCCCCTGATAGAAAATTATTGGCGGTATACCTTTTCCCGCCAGAAAACACCCTTTAGGGTGGATAAGGCGCTCACACGCTTATCAAAACAAGTGGCGGTACCGTCTCCAGATAGGGCCGCCCTCAAGGAGCCAGCTGAGAGGCTGGAAAATATCCTAAAAAGGTATATACATACATACTGGTGTTATACTGCGACCAGCGATCGCCTCAACCTGGATGTGCAGCGCTGGGGTGGATTGGTCGGATTCCCTGACTGAAAATATTGATACCCTGACAGGGACAGTATTTTATTGACTATAGAGCATTTAAAAGATGCATTTCTATATATGCGAGATGCACAGAGGGATATTTGCACTCTGGCATCAAGAGTAAGTGCGATGTCCATATCTGCCAGAAGATGTTTATGGACACGACAGTGGTCAGGTGATGCAGATTCCAAACGGCACATGGAA